>NC_065594.1:41019004-41261827 GCF_024542745.1 Macaca thibetana thibetana
CAAAATAATAAGAGTTATTTATGACAAACCCAAAGCCAATATCATACTGAATGGGCAAAAAAATGGAAAAATTCCCTTTGAAAACTGGCACAAGACAGGGATGCCCTCTCTCACCACTCCTATTCAACATAGTGTTGGAAGTTCTGGCTAAGGCAATTAGGCAAGAGAAAGAAATCAAGGGTATTCAGTTAGGAAAAGAAGAAGTCAAATTGTCCCTGTTTGCAGATGACATGATTGTATATTTAGAAAACCCCATTGTCTCAGCCCAAAATCTCCTTAAGCTGATAAGCAACTTCAGCAAAGTCTCAGGATACAAAATTAATGTGCAAAAATCACAAGCATTCTTATACACCAGTAACAGACAAACAGAGAGCCAAATCAGGAATGAACTTCCATTCACAATTGCTTCAAAGGGAATAAAATACCTAGGAATCCAACTTACAAGGCATGTAAAGGACCTCTTCAAGGAGAACTACAAACCACTGCTCAGTGAAATCAAAGAGGACACAAACAAATGGAAGAACATACCATGCTCATGGATAGGAAGAATCAATATCGTGAAAATGGCCATACTGCCCAAGGTTATTTATAGATTCAATGCCATCACCATCAAGCTACCAATGAGTTTCCTCACAGAATTGGAAAAAACTGCTTTAAAGTTCATATGGAACCAAAAAAGAGCCCGCATTGCCAAGACAATCCTAAGTCAAAAGAACAAAGCTGGAGGCATCACGCTACCTGACTTCAAACTATACTACGAGGCTACAGTAACCAAAACAGCATGGTACTGGTACCAAAACAGAGATATAGACCAATGGAACAGAATAGAGTCCTCAGAAATAATACCACACATCTACAGCCATCTGATCTTTGACAAACCTGAGAGAAACAAGAAATGGGGAAAGGATTCCCTATTTAATAAATGGTGCTGGGAAAATTGGCTAGCCATAAGTAGAAAGCTGAAACTGGATCCTTTCCTTACTCCTTATACGAAAATTAATTCAAGATGGATTAGAGACTTAAATGTTAGACCTAATACCATAAAAATCCTAGAGGAAAACCTAGGTAGTACCATTCAGGACATAGGCATGGGCAAAGACTTCATGTCTAAAACACCAAAAGCAACAGCAGCAAAAGCCAAAATTGACAAATGGGATCTAATTAAACTAAAGAGCTTCTGCACAGCAAAAGAAACTACCATCAAAGTGAACAGGCAATCTACAGAATGGGAGAAAATTTTTGCAATCTACTCATCTGACAAAGGGCTAATATCCAGAACCTACAAAGAACTCAAACAAATTTACAAGAAGAAACAAACAACCCCATCAAAAAGTGGGCAAAGGATATGAACAGACATTTCTCAAAAGAAGACATTCATACAGCCAACAGACACATGAAAAAATGCTCATCATCACTGGCCATCAGAGAAATGCAAATCAAAACCACAATGAGATACCATCTCACACCAGTTAGAATGGCGATCATTAAAAAGTCAGGAAACAACAGGTGCTGGAGAGGATGTGGAGAAATAGGAACACTTTTACACTGTTGGTGGGATTGTAAACTAGTTCAACCATTATGGAAAACAGTATGGCGATTCCTCAAGGAACTAGAACTAGATGTACCATATGACCCAGCCATCCCATTACTGGGTATATACCCAAAGGATTATAAATTATGCTGCTATAAAGACACATGCACACGTATGTTTATTGCGGCACTATTCACAACAGCAAAGACTTGGAATCAACCCAAATGTCCATCGGTGACAGATTGGATTAAGAAAATGTGGCACATATACACCATGGAATACTATGCAGCCATAAAAAAGGTTGAGTTTGTGTCCTTTGTAGGGACATGGATGCAGCTGGAAACCATCACTCTTAGCAAACTATCACAAGAACAGAAAACCAAACACCGCATGTTCTCACTCATAGGTGGGAACTGAACAATGAGATCACTTGGACTCAGGAAGGGGAACACCACAAACTGGGGCCTATCATGGGTAGGGGGGGGGGAGGGATTGCATTGGGAGTTATACCTGATGTAGATGACAAGTTGATGGGTGCAGCACACCAACATGGCACAAGTATACATATGTAACAATCCTGCACGTTATGCACATGTACCCTACAACTTAAAGTATAATAATAATAAATTAATTAAAGAAAAAAAAAAGCAAAGCGAAGCAAAAGATAGTGTAAAAGGATTACAGAGAAAGGATAAATTGTTTAATAATAGGAATTTTTTTAAATATTAATAAGGACAGTCTTACAAATATATGTGCACTTCACCACTTCACAACTAATTTACAACTAATTTAGCTACTTCTGTTTTTGGAAAATAACAAAACACAAAAACAAAATAAAAATTGCTTTTTGAGCCTCTTATTTATGTGATGGCATAAGCAGTGTTTTGCAAGACTTAGATATTTTGTTCAGAGAAAGCACAGGTACATAATTCACTGATTTTTTTTTTTTTTTTTGAAGGAAGATTTTTTTTTTTTGTGAAGACCATTCATGAATTTAGGATGTATTGACCTTTTAAACAAGGTCAAGTTCTTATACTATAGTATCCTTTATCTCAAGGACACTTGACTATATATATAGATGCCTTTAGTATATTTGTATGTGTGTTTTTGTTTATGGAGGTATTCTCTGAATAGGAAAAGGCAATGAACATGGACATAAGAGATTTATATCCTCATACCAGAAACATTGTGCTCTCAGCCTTGATCCACAGAACTTTTCCCTTTTCCTTTTTTGTGGTGGAATATAGTAAAGGAAACATATAATCATTGATAGAAATTATGAGAATGACACATGAATACAGGAACATTCTATCTGCAAACTAATCTATGGTATTCTTGGCTTTGTTCCATAACAACATCTCTCTTTTTGACCATATGATACAAACGGGGAAACATGATCCATGTCCAGTCCCATAACGCTAGCTCAGCTGTTGGGAAAAAAAAAAAAAATCATTCAATTATTAGTCTTAAAATGGGCACAAAAATACAGTTCAATAAAATAAATAAGATCTAGTATTCATACCACAATAGGGTCACTATAGTTCATAATAATTTATTGTATATTTTCAAAAGTAACTAAAAACATATAATTAGAATGTCCTAACACAAAGAAATGGTAATGTTTGAGGTGATGATTACCCCAATTACCCTGATTTGTTCATTACACCTTGTATATCTGTCTGTATCAAACCATCACATGTACCCCATGAATAAGCTATTATGTACCCATAATGATTAAAAATACTTTTTTTAAATGAAAATCTATTTAAAATTAAATATAATCTAATCACACCATCAGATTTTCATCATCATTTAATTGATTTTTGATATTGTCTAATTCTGAAATAGGGTGTAAAAGTATTTCTTGTCTTTTAGACAATAAGTGTATTTAAAATTTTGAGGCAGTTTTATTGAAATACAACTTTGATATAATGTTTTCCCAATTTTGAGTGCACCATTTGAGTTTTGGCAAACATATACAATAATGTGAATACCAGAGAAATCATATGAGATACATTTCTCTCATCCTACGTGCCGTTGCAGTTCACCCCTTCTTCCTAACCCTACTCTCTGATATTCGCTAATCTGCTTTTAGTCTTCATAATTTTGCTTTTTAGAATTTTATATAATTTAATCATAAAATATGGAGTTTTTATGTTTTGCATTTCTTATTAAACATAAGAATTTTGACATTCCATCTGTGTTGTAATGTGTGTCACTATTTCCTTCTTTTTTTATTGCCAAGTACTTTTCATCATATGATATAGCAAACTGTAGTTAATTCACTGACCACTTATGAAAGGTTTTCAGGCTACTATGAATACTGTTTTCAACATTCAAATGAAAGTCTTTTTATATAGTTAGTTTAATTTTTTATTTAGTGTATTCCTAAAAATGAGATTGTTCAATCACAAGGTAAGTGCATATTTATCTATATGAACACAACTTCTAAACTCTTTTTTTCTAAATGACTATACCATTTCACATTGTATCCAGACAATTTCACATTGTCTCTATATAGTTCTATTTCTGGATTTTATGTCCTGTTCCATTTATCAACTCTCCTTATGACAAAAACTTTCTCCTTATGGCAAAACCACATTATTTTGATTTCAGTAGTTTTACAGAAAGTATTGATGTAAAGTAATGATAGTCATTCAACTTTGTTCTTCCTTTGGAAAATTGTTTTGACTATTTAAGTCCTTTGAATTTCTAGTAAAAAATTATTTTGTTGATATCTACAAAATACAATTGCCTGAATCTTGAGTGAAATTGCAGAACTGACATCTTAATCTTTTGAGTTTCCAGTCCACAAACAGGGTACCTTTATTTAGATGTCATCTTTACTATTTCTTTATGATGTTTTATAGCCCCTTTTCTACAGATTTTTATATGTTATTTTCTAGACATTTTTGATGCATCTGTATGTGCTAACTTCAATCTCAATTTTTAATTCTTATTATAACAAAGAAATGGTTTAATAACTGTGGGTCCTGTGACATTACTCACAAATGTGTTCCAGTAGTTGTTTTACATTTCTTGTAACTTTCTACGTGGACAATAATATTGTCTGTGCATAATAACTATTTTATTTGACCATTTTCTAAATCTATACCTTTTATTTCTTTTTGTTGCCTTATTCTGATGACTAAGAATTCCAGGAAAATAGAATTATTAGTAAGAGTAAATAGAATTAGTGAGTAAATAGAATTAGTAAGTAAATAGAATTAGTAAGAGTGGATATCTTGACCTGAAGATAAAAAAAAAAAGAAAAAAAGACCTTTATCAGGATGAGAAAATATCTTTTAACCTCTAGTTTGCTGAGAGTACTTATAACAAACATGAGTTTAATGTTTACGGATTTTTTTTTCTGCATATGCTGAAGTGATCACTTTTTTGTTTTATATCCCATTATTATAGTCAGTATTGATAGATCTTTAAATGTTACATAAACTTTGCATTCCTAGGATAAAGTCCACTTGATCCTCATGTGTAGTACTTTAAATATGCACATGTGAATTTGATTACCGAAGTTTTGTTGAGGACTTTTTGGATTTATAATAACAGTTTATTTTCTTGTAGTACCTTTGTCTCATTTTGCTATCAGGTAATTCTGGTCCTACAAAATGAGGTGAAATATATTCCCTTTTCTATATTGTGAAAGAACTTTGTAGAATTCTTAGGATTTCTCCAATTTGGTGAGATTCTCCACGAAGCCATTGTGGTCTAAGTTTTTTTCAGTGGGAATGATTTTAATAATAAATTTAGTTTATATATATATATATATATTTTTTATACATATGGTACTGTGTAAATTTTATTTTCTTCAGTGTTGGTAGTTTGTATTTATCACAGGATGTATTCCTTTCATCTCATTTACCAAATGTATTGGAAAAAAGTAACAACATAAATAAAGATGAATTAATTAATTAAAAATTTATAAAACATATTTATAATATTTATAATATTCCTTATTATCCTTTTAATATTTGCAGAGTTTGCAGATTTTCCCTTCCTACATTCCTGATATTGTCACTTTGTGTCTTCTCACATTTCTTTTTTCTCTGGTCAGTCTGGCTAGACTTATCACTTCTAAACAAAATCTACTCAAACAATTAGTATTAAAGAGCTAAAAACAGGTTAGATAACTGATTTGTGACCTTTTTTTTCTCTTTTTACATTTTTTGTAGTTTTATAGAAAGTTTTATAGTCTTTATTTTATCTTACAAATTGCATTCTGGAAATAATATACACTGAATGAAACATAGGTCGATCCCTTGTGATTGCTTCCCCAAAGCATGGTTTATTTAAAAATGTGTTGCCTATTTTCTGAATATTTGGATATTTTCCATTTATGTGTCTGTTTTTGATCTGTAGTTTAATTTCTTTTGGTCATAGAACATAATCTATATGATTCTAATAACCTTATATTTGTTGAGATGCGTTTTATCTCCCAGAATATCTATTTATTTATTTATATATTTATGTTGTATAACAAGATGTTTTCTATATACATATACAAATGAAAATGATTTTTAGTTGTTAGAATTTATTATGCACATTTTAGTATGTTATAATCTACCTTCATATAATACTACGTGAAGATAATATTTTGGATCTTACTACTGTAAACTTCCATTTCCCTCTCTATTCATTTTGTTATAATCATTGCATACATTACTTCTACCTATAATATAAATCACATAGGCTGGGCACAGTAGCTCAGTAGCCCGTCTCTACTAAAAATACAAAATTACTGTAATCCCAGCTACTTGGGAGGCTGAGCAGGAGGAATCACTTGAATGGGAACAGTTGCGGTGAGCCAAGATATGCCATTGCACTCCAACCTGGCAACCAGAGCCAAATTCCATCTCGCCAAGTGGCTCACACCTGTAATCCCAACATTTTGGGAAGCCGAGGCAGGCAGATCAGGAGGTCAGGAGATCGAGACCATCCTGGCTAACACTGTGAAACCCCATTTCTACCAAAAATACAAAAAATTAGCTAGGCATGGTGGCAGGCACCTGTAGTCCCAGCTACTTGGGAGGCTGAGGCAGGAAAATGGCATGAACCCGGGAGGTGGAGCTTGCAATGAGCCGAAATGGCTTCACTGCACTCCAGCCCTGGTGACAGAGTGAGACTCCATCTCAAAAAAATAGTGATAATAAAATAAAATAAAATAATATATATAACATATTTATTTAAAATATAGTATTGTTTAAAATGACCTATTATCTTTTAAATTAAGATGTGAGAAAAATATCTATTACTTTTTATGAATAGTGTTTCCTGTCCCAGACTTTTTTTTATTATTTTGTGCATTCATATTTCCTTCTGATATCATCTGTGTTCTGCCTAAAACACATGTTCCCAAAACACATCATTAATTCGTTGTTATTGTGGTGATGCTTGTGGTTATTGTTGTTGTTTGGTTACCGCAAGATCTCCTGGAGGTAAACTTTCACAGTTTTTGTTTCTGAAACACATTTTACTGACTATAAAGTCCTAAACTGACTTTCTTTTTCACTACTTTTAATATGACTTTCCATTATCTTTTGACCTGCATATTTTCAGATGATAAAAGTTTATATTCCTTTATTCTTATATTTATTCCTTGGCATGTAATGTAGTATCTCTTCCACATTGAACAATCCTTCTAAAATTTTGTCACTTATTTTCAGCAATTTTACTATGATGTGTCTTGTGGTTAACTTCTATTTTATTATTCATTGATCTTCTTGGATTTGTAGGACTATGGGTTTCATTACATTTATATAATAGTTGGCTATTGTTGACTGGGCACGGTGACTCATGCCTATAATCCCAGCATTTTAGGAGGCCTAAGCAGGTAGATCATGAGGTCGGGAGATTGAGACCATCCTGGCTAACACGGTGAAACCCCGTCTCTACTAAAAAATACAAAAAATTAGCCAGGCGTGGTGGCGGGCACCTGTAGTCCCAGCTACTTGAGAGGCTGAGGCAGGAGAATGGCTTGAACCCAGGAGGCAGAGCTTGCAGTGAGCCGAGATCACACCACTACACTCCAGCCTGGGTGACAGAGCAAGACTCAATCTCAAAAAAAAAAAAAAAAAAGAAAAAGAAAAAGAAAAAAGTTGGCTATTGGCTATTGTTTTACTAATTTGTTTCTTCTTTGTCCTCCTCTTTCTTTCCTATTAGGGTACAATAGGACATACATTAGACAATTTAACGTTTTTTCCATAGGTCACTGATGCATTGCTGACTTTTTATCAAGTTAGGATTTTTTCTTTCTTTTCCTCTCTGTGATTTTGTTTGTTTGTTTTACTTTTTTATAGATGTAGGGGGTACAAGTGCAGTCTTGTTACATGAATATATAGTGTAGTGGTGAAGTCTAGGTCGTTAGTGTAACCATAAACCAAATAGTGTACATTGAACCCATTAGATAATTTCTCATCCCCTATTCCCTTTTCACCTTCTCACATTTCCAAGTCCCCAATGTCCATTATTCCACTCTCTATGCCCATGTGTGCACGTTGTTTAACTCCCACATATAACTTAGAACAGGCAGTATTTGACTTTCTGATTTTAACAGTTGCTGTTTGCTGTGTTTTTATGTTTACTGAGGTTGCTTCACCAGTATCTCATCTGCTTTTAATCTCATCCAAGGCATATTTTATATCACATATTGACTTTTTGTCCACTAGTTTTCTTTCTTTCTTTTTTATCAGTTTTTGTATTCTCTTACTATGTTTTTTTTTTCTTTTCCCTATTTTCTCGGTCATATAGAACATTGGTATTTTTTGTTTGCTTGTTTTAATATACTCATGATTATAAGCCATGAAGGGAATGAGATTATACACCAATTGCAAGCTGACAAATTTCCCTGACAGTTTTATGGATGATTGTACATGGCATGATACTTGTGGGACCTAAACATTTGACAGTTTGGTACTCACAGTAATATTACAGCCAGAGTATCAGCATTTTTACCTTAGTTATTTGATCCCCAATGTCCATAGGCCAATGCAAAGGGGGCTGCATGATCCCTGCACACAAAATGTATTGCATTACAGGAGAGGAATCCTGAGTTAAGACACTTGAGTCTCTTATCATGGACAATAAGCATTCCTGCTCTTTGCCCTAGAGTGAGACATTGGCTTTATTATTATAGCCATCAAGGGTACCTGCATTTTTCTCTAATGGGAAACACTACCTGTCTCTTTTAAAGTTATAAGCACACCGACCATTTGCTATGAAGGGAGAAAACATCTCTATCACAAAGGCTGTTCTCTATACAAACATTCTTGAAAACATAGAAACAGAGCAGTCAGTGTGTCTTGTTTACAAGGCATGCAGAAATATAACAGCCTGAAGGAGAAGAGGATTATTGCTTACTATTTTCTGCTAATTCCATTTTCTCTGTAATTTCTGGAACTATTTATTGATTTCTTCTCCTCCCTATGGATCATATTTTCTTTTCATTTCCTGAATGCCAGGCAACTTTTGATTAGATGTCAGATATTAATTTAATTGCAAGATGCTTGATTTCTTTTTTTGAGGAATGTTGGACTTTGTTTAGACAGACAATTAAGTTTTAAGTTACTTTGAATCAATTTGACACTTTAGAGGTTCACTTCAAGTCCACCTCCAGAGTAGGCATTAGTCTAGTGTAGCCCAACTACTGAGGTTACTGAGGTAATGCTCATCTAAAAATTTTTCATATTGTATTATCTATTTAGAAACCTTTCCATTTGGACTGATAGGATCATGAGCTATTCCCTACTCTGCTTGAACTCAGGAATTGTTTAGACTACTGCTTTCCAGTGGTTATTTTCTGCCCTTGGATAAATTTCCTCTCTTGCATAAACAGATTAGAACTCAGCCAAAGGCTCAAGGGGCACTCTCTGAAGATTTCTGAAGCTATTTTTGTTTAGCTCCTTCCTCTCCAGTATTCTGCGCCACAAATTTGAACTGCTTTCACCTACCTGAACTCTGATCTCTGCCTTCTTAATCGGGCAAGAAGGCAGCTTCTATTTGGTCTTTTTTTTCACTCTGTGCGGTGATCTGGAAACTGCCTGCAGGTAGAAAGCTGATGTGATTTTAGAGCTCACCTTATTTGTTTTCCTCCACTTCATGATCATGGTCCTTTTCGGTGTGTTTTCAATATGTGAGAACTTTTGTTTTCAATATTTTGTTTGCTTTTCTAGTTGTTTAAGGTAGGAAGGTAAATCTGGTCCCTGCTTCTGGATCATTGTTTGAGGCAAAAGTAATTGGAAAGGTTGTACTTGTCTCTTACCTTTTAGTTAACATCTGTGAAAGGAAAATAAATCTTGGGACCCTAGAATCACTAAGCTAAAGAGAAAAGTCAAACTAGGAACTGTGTAGGGCAAACCTGCCTCCCATTCTATTCAAAGTCATCCTTGTGGTGAGGCTCACCTGAGACAAATGGATATCTGATTGCTTCTCTCCCCTATTGTTTATGTAAAAATGCAGATTCACTGAGCCAGACAAAATTGTATATTCAGCGGAAAGCTGATCAAGGGCTCAAAAAACAACCTGTGTCTCTTATCTACTTCTAACCTGGAAGAACCCACTTTGCGTTGTCTTGCCTTATCAAGAGTTGTCCTGCATTACTGGACTGTATTAGCTCACTCTCATGCTTCTATGAAGAACTGCCCTAGACTGAGTAATTTATAAAGGAAAGAGGTTTAATTGACTCACGATTCTACCAGGCTGGGGAGGCCACAGGAAACTTACAGTCATGATGGAAAGGGAAGCAAACATGTCCTTCTTCATATGGTGGCAGGAGAGAGAAGAATGACAACCCAGTGGAGGGGGAAGCCCTTTATAAAATCATGAGATCTTGTGAGACCTAATTCACTATCATGAGAATAGTATGGGGGAAACCATCTTCATGATTCAATTACCTCCCACCAGGTGCTTCCCACCATACATGGGGATTACAGGAACTACAATTCAAGATGAGACTTGGATGGGCACACAGCCCAACAATATCATGGACTGAATGAACCAATGTACATTTTACACATATTGATTGATGTCTCATATCTCATGTCTCCCTAAAATGTATAAGAGCAAACTGTACTTCCAACTGCCTTGGGCACATGTCTCAAGACTTCCTGAGGCTCTGTCACAAGAGTGTCCTTAACCTTGACAAAATAAACTTTCTAAATTGACTGAGTTCTGCCTCAGTTATTTGGGGTTCACATTTTGGTAATCACAAAGGAATTCTGAGTGGAGGTACCCCTGACCTTTGACAAATTTCCTATTGGCGCTTGGTACCACCTTGAGCTTCTTTATGGCACACACCAATAGGAAAGTTTGCTGAGACCTGGAAGCTCCCCTTCCAGATAATCCCTTATCTCCTGAAATTTCATTGGGATCTAAAGTTTTATTTTGCTGTACAATTCCCTTTACTGGAGTTTCACTTGTTCCCCACAAGGAAGGTGTCAGGCCTCTGAGCCCAAGCCTGCACGTGTACATCCAGATGGCCTGAAGCAACTGAAGAACCACAAAAGGAGTGAAAATAGCCATTCCTGCCTTAACTGATGACATTCCACCCTTATGATTTGTTCTTGCCCCACCTTAACTGATCAATTGACCTTGTGACATTCCTTCTCCTAGATAACGAGTCTCAGAAGCTCTCCACCAAGCACCTTGTGACCCCCGCCCCTGCCCCCAAGAAAAAAAAAAAAAAAAATAAAATAAAAAAACAAACTTTAACTGTAATTTTCCACTACCTACCCAAATCCTATAAAACTGTCCCACCCCTATCTCTCTTTGCTGACTCCTTTTATGGACTCAGTCTGCCCTCACCCAGGTGATTAAAAAGCTGTATTGTTCACAAAAGCCTGTTTGGTAGTCTCTTCACACGGACGCATGTAACAGAAGGCAAGTTTTCCTGTTTCCATGATGATGGAGTGCAGGCAACTCCTTTCTGGAGTTTGTGCTTCCAAAGGGGAAGGCAAGTTTGAATTGTTTCCTGCTTCTAGGATGGTAGAGAGCAGACTTCAGCCTGAGACCCAGCTATAGGTAAGTAGCTGAATTGAGGATTTTTTTTGTCTTGGCTGAAGTTGATTAACAACCAGCTGGCCTTAATTTTGCCTTAACATTAGATCACTCAATATTCAAATGAATTGTGCAATCATTTGTTTGTTTTGCTTCTCTGTTTTTCTTTGTTGTTGTTTGTTTATTTTTGTTTTTGTTTTTATTTCAGTCTTTTTCCCTTTGGGTATGACCAACTCTATCTGACTTGATCAAATACAAAGGAAAGTTCCAGTTTATGGGAAACAAGGTGTCTGAAGTAGCTAAATGCTCACCAAAAAAAGGGAGAGAAGATTTTTTATTTTGACTTCTAAAGGGGCTTTATTTACATAAAAGGGCCACGTTTTTCCTAGCCAAGCCAACCTGAAAAGCAATGGCTGTTGCCCCACACTGCAGTTCCATAGCTAAGGTCCTGCCTTCTTTTTCTTTCACAATGACAGCCTGAATTGGTTCCTAAATGAAGCCCTTTTTTGGTTTGATACTTGTTACTTTTGAAATATCATCAATTTGGCCTAGCTAAAATATAGTCATGAGATTTTAAAGTATTTTTTTAAAGGAGCTCAATGGGTAAAGGTCAGCTTAATTAGAAGCTAACATCCACTATGTGTGCGTGTGTGTGTTTGTATTAAAAAACCTGTATATTTCTTTTTTTTTTCTCTCTCCTAGGGTATTGTTTTTTTTAAACAATTTTTTTTTTCTTCTCGGTTGACTGAATTCTGTTTCATTCTTTTACTTCTCTTGTCTCTCCCTTCTTTTCCCACCCTCTCCCTTCTTTTCCCACCCTCTATTGCATGACGGACCTAAAATAGTTTCTAATAGGCTGGGGTTACTTAAATAAATTGGAGAAGATGCCAGGCCCCCTTTCAGGAAGAAACCTCTTTTCCTCATGGAACCCCAAGAGTGTAAACAGACAAGTTCATCTCAGATCATAAACTACTTGCTTTTGTATTATGTTACCTGATTTTTTGACAAGTAAAACATGAATTATTACAACAGAGCCTACTCTTGATCTTTAAGGAACAGAATAGCTTAGACACTTAGAAATGTCTTTGTTAAATAGATTACCTTTATGCGTTGTAGAAGAATCACCTGGCCTAGCCACATAAGAATTCTCCCTTTTTGGAGAACCAGGATTGAACGTGGGCTCTGCCCAAAGCTCAGATACCCAGTTAAGAGATAGGTGGTCTCTAGCAAAATAAAATTGGTCTTATTACATAATTCTATGATATATTTCTATAATTTTATATTTGATTTGGTATTCATTTTTAATCTCCCTCAAGCACGACCAGACTCTCCCTGTACTTTGAGATGTAAATTTCATTATCTGATTTTTCACCTAAGAGTTCCTTTAATATGCAGATTTACAGCTATCTGAAAATTGCTTAGGGTAATAATATAGTTATCAAGAAATTGGAAGTCTAAAATAGGTGGAAAAATGAAGTTTTATTAATTTATAAGATCTACTATATATGTATCTAATATGTCTCTATATTTATGTGTCATGTATATGATGTTTTGCTACTAAAAATACATTTAAAAAAGCTCTAATTGGCTTTAAAAAGCACTTAAATACTTTATCACAAAAATACTTTAAGCCAAATGATTTTTCAAGTTCACATAACTTAAGTACATTTTAATAAATCAACTGGTTTTAAAAATTTTGGTGAAATAGATTTAGAAATGGTTTTAGAACTGTCAACATACATTATTTATCTCTGCTTGATGTCAAAATTTGGCATGAGCAGCATAAAGCTATGAATGCAGCCCAAAAGAGAAGTATCTTTGTTTATGTAAAAATTAATACATACAGCATTTAATATTGTTCTGTTAATGAAAATAGCTAAATTCTGAGCTATTGACAAACAACAGCAAACCCATCTATGTAACCTTAAGGTTCTTACTTAGGAAAGCCTGAAATTCACAGGTTATAAAAGTGGTTATTCACAGGTTATAAAAGAAATCACCTTAAATGATAACTATCACAGTTTTCATAAGTAATCTTGGTAAACTATTTAAAAATTAATTAATTAATTAGGTAAATGTAATGGAATAGATGCTTATAGATAATCTTGCCATATAATTTAAAGTCTAAAGTTATATAAATCTAAATAATAAATAGTTGCTAAATGTCTGGGCCATTTCCAATCTCTTCTAAAATTAAAGGAAAACATCTTTTTGAGAAAAAGAAATATGTTCTTATTTAAAAGAAAACAATTTTTGTCTAATTCAAAGGATATTGAAAATTTATTTATGAAAATAGGTACAGGTAATCAGTGAATAAGAACAATGTAAAGAAAGTTATAAAGTAGTATTTTTGCAAGAAAAGTTAAAAAGAAAATAATTTTATATGAGAAAGAATCTTGCATGGTAATTTTTTTTTTTTTTTTTTTTTTTTTTTTTGAGACAGAGTCTCACTCTGTAGCCCTGGCTGGAGTGTAGTGGTGCAATCTCAGCTCACTGCATCACCCACCTCCCAGATTCACGCCATTCTCCTACCTCAGTCTCCCAAGTAACTGGGACTACAGGCACCTGGCACCACGTATGGCTAATTTTTTGTATCTTTAGTTGGGACAAGGTTTTCACTGTGTTAGCAAGGATGGTCTTGATCTCCTGACCTCGTGATCCACCCGCCTTGGCCTCCTAAAGTGCTAGGATTACAGATATGAGCCACCATGCCCAGCCTTTTTTTTTTTTTTTTTTTTTTTTTTCTTTTCTTTTTTTGAGACAGAGTCTTGCTCTGTCACCCAGGCTGGAGTGCAGTGGTGCAATTCAGCTCACTGCAACCTCCACCTCTCAAGTTCAAGCAATTCTCCTGCCTTAGCCTCCTTGGTAGCTAGAATTACAGGCACCCACTGCAATGCCCAGCAAATTTTTGTATTTTTAGTAGAGACAGGGTTTTGCCATGTCGGCCACGTTGGTCTTGACCTCCTGACCTCAGATGATCCACCCACCTTGGCCTCCCAAAATGCTGGGATTATAGGCATGAGCCATCCCACCCAGCTGGTAAATTTTTATCCTAAATTAAAATAACTGGTTGACTAAGAAAGAGGAATGTCTAAGTTAAAACTGTAAGTCCAAGTATGTCATAAGTGATTTGTATCAAGTTGTCCATAATGGAAGAGAAATTATTTATAATAGTCTTTCTAGAGATTGGGTTTTGATGTTAAAAACAAAATAAAACAAAACACTTACACACTCATGAATTGCTTAGAACAGTGAAATTTTCTTAAGGGCTTGATTTACTCTTAATAAATTATAAGAAGTTTTAATCTTTTTTTAACCCTAAGTATGACTTCTATTGTGTCTCACAGTGTTCAGTTTTCTCTCCCCTTTTAAAACTCACAAAATGTTAACTCTCCCATTCAACTCATTTTCAGCTCATTTATGTTTTGTTTTTTGTTTTTGTTTTTGTTTTTGTTTTTTTCCCCTTGGGTTCTAACTGTTGTGGCCTGAAGTTAAAAATTTTTCCTTAAAGGCCTAAAGGAAATGTTTTATTCCAACATAATATGCTGTTCACCACAGAAAGTCTTTTCTTTTGCCTGTTGGTAACTGGCCTAACTGATTTTATCTGTTACCGAAATAATTTCTACGTCATTATTATTAAGTTTTGGTTTGCTTAGAAAAAAAAAGTTTAAAAATTTTATTTAATTAAAGATACTACATCTGTGTGCCTTCCTATATGTTCTTTTATATTCCTTGTGACATTGCATTGCAAGGCTTTAACTCCAGGGTCTAAAAGGGGGACCAAGTCCTGCTAAATTGTAAACACTGAGAGCTTAAATTAAACCCTCATCTTCAGGCACAGTAAATTATGCAAATCAAAATAAATTGTGTTCCTGAGACACAGGGTCAGAAATAAAAATCTATTCAACTCCTTGGGGCCCAGAGACTATTGCAGAAGAGATAGGCACATGAGATCATAAGGACCAATTTTAAGAGATAAAATTAGTTCACTTTCCCTAGAAATTAACCATTTATATCAAAGGCACACAGATGGAAAATCAGCATCTGGACCCCTGTGTCACATTAACAAAATTTTCCTGGAGCATTAACCAACCCTTCAACAAAAATTATAAAGGTTGCAAGAAGGTTTGAGGAAATTATATCTTATGACCAAAATGATTATAATTTTAAAGATTGTTCATAAGATTTTGAAAGACAGATTTAATTGGTCTTGTGCTATAATAAGGCTTATTGTTTGGAAAATTAAGTATCCTCTCTCAGTGAATAAAGATGTTTTACCTTTTTTTTAAAAAAGTCTTTGAGTTACCACTTTATCACTTTGATTAAATGCATGACTAATTTTACAATGACCTGTGATCATATCTCATGATATCAAGCATTTTAAATTTTTGTATTTGATAAACTGTCCAAAGTCAATTCATAAGCTGGGTCCTCATTAATTTTTTTTATATTCATCCCCTGAAGTCCAAAAGAAACATATTCAGCTTATTTGGTACAAAAATCATACAAGAAGCATGGTCAAATATAAAATGGTGTTTGGTTTTCTTTGGGTTATATTTGTATAAATATTATTTGTATATATTCTAAAATTATGTGAAATTCCTATAATTCTGATACTAGAGTGTATATTGTTAATAATTATAATTTTTATGTAAAATTGTTGTATGTCACAAAAGCAACAAATTTCTAGTCAATTGTGGTTTTAATAATGTCTGTCCTAAGAATTTTTGTCATTCACCGACAGCTGTCTTGTTTTGATCCTCTTCAAAAGGTGATTTACAATCAGCTATAGAATTTGATAGGTGCTCTTGAATGCAGGAATTAACTGCATGGATTGAACTACTTGAAGATTGAAGTAATCTTTTTACTTTTTGCTTAAAATGTTGCTGATCCTATATTTTGGTTTTCAGTGAAGAAAACTTTTAAGCTATTTACAGCTTTTAGAAGTTGAGTAAAGTATACTCCTGTGAATAAAATTTGGAGCATATTTCTCTCCACCAAATTTCTGCAGAATTTGGAAAATATTTTTGAGTATTCTTAACTTATGGCAATGTAGTTATTTGCATAAGTGCAATAAGAATGTTTTCTTTTGCAACAGGACACAATTGGAGAAACTGATTGTTTTACCCAGGGCTTTGACTTAAATGGCATGTTTTCCTTTAAGGAATCAAGCTTGACTTAGCCAATAAGAGCTCCTTGGGAAAACTGGCCTCATACCTTGGCTGCACAGTCCCTGTATAAGTCTTCTGACCTATAATAAGTAAAGAATGTTGATAGTGACTGGAGGCAGTAAAATGACTAGGCAGATGGTGTGATCCCTGATGAAACCCCACTTTCAAGTCAAAAGCCCCTGGAGTGCTGGTTCTGGATGAAACCCGTGACCCACAGTGAGAACTTCTGTTGCTGTTCGTCCACCCTTTCCTTATTGGTTCTTTCTGAATATTGCTTTTTAAACAATCAAATGTTGCCTTATCCACTACTACCTATGGCCTACCCCTCCCCAATCCTATGCCTATAAAAACCCCAGACTCAGCAACACTGGGGGAGATGACACAACTTTGGGTGAGAGACCACCTCCCCATTCCTTCTCTGATGAAAGCTGTTTTGTCACTTAGTAAAATTATTCACCTTCATCACCCTCAAATTGTCAGCATGACCTCACTCTTCTTAGGTGTGTGACATGAGCTCGGGACCCACTGTACACAGGTACTTAGAAAGGCTGTAACACTGTGGCCCTCTGCCCTTGCCAGCAGAGGCAGCTGCCCTATATAACAGAAGCAGCAGTGAGGCTGAGCTAGTCCTGGAGTTGTGGGCCAGAGCAAGGCAAGGGGCTGACTGAGCTGGTAACATGCTGCCATCTGTCAGACTCTGAACAACAGAACTAAAAGAGCTAATTAGCACACTGTAGCACCCACTCTTGGGTTTTATGGTCAAGAGAACGCTTGCATGGGTGCCACACATTCACCTTGGGGCAACACTCTTGGTCAGGCTGCAGGGCCCACATGCAGCCTTCTCCTGTGTGGCACTCATAGCAGCCAGCTGGACCCCACACTCACTCATTCATATGCTCCCTCCCACTAGGGCCTGAGTGCACAGTTGTGGCAGCTGCCAAATACACAAGGGAGGCTTGCCTTCAGGCACAGCCCACTGAACTGAATAGACAGAGCATTTCCTTCTGTAGGTCCCACAAAGGGGCTAAGAAAAATCCTCTATGAATGTCACTTTCTAACAGGCCCCATGTTTTCTTGGGATCTCAAAAGAAAAGAAATTTACTCATAGGTATTTGAGGATACAAACCCATGGATAGGTTTGGATTTAAAAAAAAAAAAAAAAAGTCTTATCTGAGATTCCTTATGGAATAGAATTCCATCAAAGCCAATTTTAAAAGCCTACATAAAAAATAATTACTCTTGCTGCACTTTATACAGATAATCAGGCCACATATAAGACCAAAGCTATTTTTGCAAACACATCAGTCCTATTATCATTTGTTTTTAATAAAAATGGGAGACTAGAGAGAGAAAAATTACATTTCAAAGTAAGCTATATTACGTCTTTTATTAGTTTTTAGTGTTGCCTAATGTTTTTCAATTTTTTTTTATTCTCTACAATTTGGACTGAATCCTAAAATTTTTCCTGGCTACAAGTCTCCAAAATAATATTTGCATTTTTTCCTTCTTTCTTTTCCCCTTTTCCCCCATTTTTCCTAATTTGAAATCACTGAAAACTAAGCTGTGCTTTCTTAAAGCCTTGTAAATTGAAGCTAAACAACTCAAACTTCAAAAGGAAATAACAGCAACCTATTTACATACATAAGCCACCTCCATACCTGCCTACTGTTGTGCGTGTGTGGACTTCAGAGTAATACAGCCTATATATTGATTTTCCAGGATTGTTCTTTTTTTTCATTTGCTGTTGTTTTCTTTTTTCCTGTCCCTATTTTCTCTTCATAGAACATGAGGCTTCTTGGGTGGCTGAGGCAGGCGGATCACGAGGTCAGAAGATCGAGACCATCCTGGCTAACATGGTGAAACCCCGTCTCTGCTGAAAATACAAAAAATTAGCAGGGTGTGGTGGTGGGTGCCTGTAGTCCCAGCTACTCAGGAGGCTGAAGCAGGAGAATGGCGTGAACCTGGGAGGTGGAGCTTGCAGTGAGCTGAGATTGCCTCACTGAACTCCAGCCTGGGTGACAGAGCGAGAGTCTGTCACAAAAAAGAACGTGAGACTTCACAATCAGCTGAAAATGACCTTTCCTCATTATGTGGGACCTACCCATCTAGGAATAAATCATCCTAGGCATGAGAGATTAGTTAAAACCTGAGACCAGTGACTCATTTTCTTCTACAATGCTTTGTCTGAAAGATTTTAAAAAGAAAAGGAGGGAAATGTGAAAGGAAAATAAATCTTACTATCCCAAATCACTAAGCTAAAGAGAAAAGTAAAGCTGGGGACTGAATACAATAGTACCTCCCATTTTATTCAAAGTCATTTCTCTGAGGCTCTCCCAAGACAAAAGAATATTGTATTGCTTCCACTCCCCTGTTGTTTATGTAAAAACACAGATTCACTGAGCCAGACTAAATTGTATATTCAGTGGGAGGCTGATCAAGGACTTAAAAGAATGCAATCTTTTGTCTCTTCTTCTAACCCAGAAGCCACCACTTTCGAATTGTCATGCCTTACCAGATTGAACATATGTTCATTTTACACACATTGATGGATGTCTCATGTTTCAAGTCTCCCTAAAATGTATAAGAGCAAATTGTACCCCACCCACCTTAGGCATATGTCTCAGAACTTCCTGAGGCTGTATCACGAGCATATTCTTAACCTTGGAAAAATGAATTTTCTAAATTGACTGAAACTTGTCTCAGATATTTGGGGTTCACACATACATATTTTGGACCAGGGTGATTTACTTTCATTCTAGTATCTAATTGTAACCCTTTAAATGCATTGTTTTAATATGGGTGACTGTGACTTTAGAAGTAAATTCCTGAGCATAACAATCTATAAAACACGGAACACAGCTATTCCCAGACAGAGGTGATATTCAAAATATACAACAACACGGAAACAAAATTATTAACACACACACATGTATGAGCATATTTTCCATGGCTGAATTATTTTCTATCTTAGAAATGCAACATCTAGTAAACTATTATATTTCTTCTAAGTGCATGTTAACATGCTACAAACAATTTAACTTGTTTCTACTTATATATTAAACACAATACTGACTTTGCAAAACTACCAATTCACTTTTTCATTGCTTAAAAAGTCAATTTCCTTCTTTTACTCACTAAAAATGGTTTTACTTCTCTTTTCTGGTATTGTGCTTTTAAAAGTTATAAGATCTGACATTATCAGAGATTCCATCATTCTTAATTTCAACAATTTAAGAGTAATTATGAATCTCAAGGTAAAACAAATGTGAATCAAGCAATTAACACATAAAGTATATTGTCCCTTGTCAAATTTAAGGACTTCTATGAAATAAAATCAAGTTTAGACAATTGTTTCTCAGCTTCACATGGTGGTTAATGCCCGTAACCCCAGCACTTTGGGAGCATAAGGCGGGCAATCGCTTGAGGTCAGGAGTTTGCCACCAGCCTGGCCAACATGGTGAAACCCAATCTCTCCTAAAAATACAAAAAAGTAGCCAGGCATGGTGGTGCACAACTGTAGTCCCAGCTGCTCATGAGGCTGAGACAGAAGAATCACTTGAACCTGGAAGGCAGAAGTTTCAGTGAGCCAAGATTGTGCCACTCAAAAAAAAAAAAAAAAAAAAGAATATTGTTTCTCTGATAAGTAACATTTGTAATTCTCAGTAGCCTCCAAAAGAAGGAAGGGTTGACTGTATGATTAAATTGATAGATGTATGGTGAATGATTTTCAGTCTTAGCTCAAATTTGTGGAGAAAAAATGATTTCCAATGCATAAAAATGGCTAATAAATTCATTTAACATAGTGTTTTATTTTTCTCTATAACTTTTGCTGGAAAGTAGTAAGATCTTGAAAAAAAAAAAAAATAACTGTAATGATTAAATCCTTAATGCTCTGCCTCAACTGAAAAAGATAAAATCCCAGAATATAGCAGATGAACACTTCTTCAAAGAAGCACTAAAATGCTGTCATACTGTATTTATTCCAGCAGAAATATCAACAGCCATAGTATCATGCACTGCAGTGGAGTCCTAATGTTGAAACAGGCTCGTTTGATAACTTATGGTTGAAAAATAACCTACTAAGGTTATTTGTTTTTATCAACTAATATTATATTTGTCAATATGGATAGGGGCTAAAATTAACAGAAGCACTGGAATGATAAGTGCTAAGGATATTTTTATTTTAAGGTGAAATAAAAATTAGTTATTTTAGTAAAATTCATTTCCCTACATGTTTTCCTCTGTTTCTGTCCCCATTTCTTTTCACTTTCAGATTATGAAGTTTACCTTAGTGGCAACAATTTATACATGTTGTTCCTGACTTAAAATTAATATGATATTTATACCAATATCAAGTAAAACTGTGATTTCATGATACCTAAATCTGTAAAAATAGTTCTTATCTGTAAAATGATAAAATATACTGGTCAATATAAAGAAATATGACATATTTATGAAATGATATTTATGATTTCCTTTGAAAAGCATACCATCCTCATGAGTTCAAATGTGTTTGGATGTTTGTGATAGGATTTATGGGATAACAATGACGTACATCACCAGATTAAATCCCATTGGCTGGTTTCCAGAAGGTTGACAGGTTATCATTTTCTTGATAATTTTGCGACAGTCAAGAAAGTGCATCTGAAACTAGCATACTCAAAACACAGTTTAATTAGAATACATGGAATGTATCCACTTCTCCAAACTTGTCTTAATTTAATTGCACTAAGAAAACTGATGCATAAAATCAGAATTACTTTTTGGCAATAAACTCATTTCAGCCATAATCCAATACAAGCATTTCTAAAAATTTTTCATAGCACTAACAAGAACATTAGTTTGTAAGATAGGTGATAATTGAGCTGTCTGAGCTGGCAACTCAGGTTGGGCAGAGATTGTCATAATGAATATTTAAAATGAACAAAAACAATCGAGTGAAAATGTTTACATAGCTGTCATTGCTACAGTGCTGGTAGATATTGAGACCACACAGATGGAATAAAAATTATTTGTCTGTGGGTGTGCCATTAGGTTGGAGAGAGTTGTAAGCCAGGATGTGAGAGACTGATAAGGCTAACGGTACTCTAATCTGAGTAGAGAGTTGCAAGATCTGATGCTTAGTTTTCAATTTCCTAAACACAGTTGTAAGAACTCCTACTGTCAGTGCCAGCAGCCAAGCTTAAGTTTGTGTTTTTCCCCTTGTCCCACCATTCTGACTTACCTAGTACAGGAAGTAAAATCACATACAAAGTAACACAAGTACATTATATACTGATACCTTTCTTTATTTATGATTTATATATACTGTATTATGTGCACACATTGTGGCAGAACAGACCAAATAAAAATGAATATAAATTCAGGCTAAGATCTTTCTCATTGGGAGGACATATGTATAATTCAATTGTTTCATAGCATCAAACTAAAAAACATGCTTTGTTCTCTACAGTAGGCTTTTCTTATCAGTGAAGAAGTACATACAATTTCATTGATTAAAATTATTTTGAAGTCTTACATGGGCATTTTACAAGCTTTCTCTGATGACATTTCTGTGATTCCAGGGATCAAGAGCATCAGATCATCTTGATGCCTTATTTGGTATATCATTGCTATAGTTTGGATATTTGTCATCTAAATTTTATGTTAAAATTTGATCCCCAATGTTGGATGTGGGGCCTAATGGAAGGTGTTGGGGTTATGGGGGCAGATTCCTCATGAATAGAGTGATGCCCTCCATGAGGAAGGGGATGGTGAGTGAGCCCTCATTCTGTTAGTTCCCTTGAGAGGTGGTTGTCAAAAAGAGCCCAACACCTCCCTCCCATATCCCTTGCTTCCTCTCCTACCATGTGATCTCTGCACATGCTTGCTCCCCTTCACTTTCTGCCTAGAGTGGAAGCAGATTGAAGTCCTCATCAGATGCAGATGCTGATGTGATGCTTTTTGAACAGCATGCTGAATCCTGAGCTAAATAAAAATCTATTCTATAAATATTACCTGGCCTCAGATATTTCCATATGGCAACACATATAATCTAAGACAATCCTAATACCACTACGCTAGTTACATTGAAGATTGTAACTAATCTGACCATAAATATATAATTGTAGTTGAATTCGAGCATATTGTCTTTTATGCATTATATTGATTGAAATTTTAACTCTAGATCAAGGTTTCTCAACATTGACATTTTGGGCTGGATAATTCTTTGTCATAAGAACTGTCCTGCAAATTATAGGATATTTAGCCATATCTCTATCCTCTTCCCACTAGATAATATATGTAAGATTACCAAGAGCTCCCCCTCTCCAGTTGTAACAAACAATAAAAAACCTCACCAGAAATTGCAAAAATCCCCTGGGGGTCAAAAACCCCACAGTCTGAGACATTGCTCTTGATGACAATATTAATAGTAAATTAAGGACCAATTTTTAAATTCTGTTTTTCCTCCTAAGATATTAGATCCTCCATATATTCTGTAGCCTTCAGGAATTAGAAAGAGTATAGAGCAGAGACTTTATCCATTCCATTACCACATCTTTTAAGTAAAGGAAGAAATTTGAAAAATAATTAATACAAGTATGGGTTAGGTTAGTATATTTTTTGAAATCCCTATCATTGCTTCCTTAAAATGTCAGTTAACATTTCTGCATTAAAGATTTAATTACAGCGATGTGCCTATTTTTATGGGTTTTCTGTTCCTCTTCTAGAATATGTTGTGCTAGTGCTTACTTCCAATAATACCATCAAAGAGAATTATCTTGCAAGATTAAAAATATAAATATGGGGGAGATAAATCAGACACTCACAAAGGTCTACTTTTACAAAATGTCATTATATAGTATATTATTTTTCTGCTAGATGTAATATAACACTCACAAGAAAGTAAAAGATTTCTGATAACATATTGCATCTTACAGACTCTCAATACATCTTAACATAATAAATGTTTGGTACTTACATAAAAAATACTGTTTAACAGTGCTTAAATCTCTGTATTTCAATATCATTTGAAACATGAAATTATCTGTAGGTGATATTTATTATTCAAAACCTATCATAAAGTTGTTTGTTTATTTATTATTTAGAGATGGAGTTTTTCTCTTTTTGCCCAAGCTGGAATGCAGTCAGACTGGAGTGCAGTGGTGAGATCTCGGCTCACTTCAACCTCCACCTCCTGGATTCAAATGAGTCTCTTGCCTCAGTCTCCCGAGTCCCTGGGATTATAGGTGCATGCCACCATGCCCAGCTAATTTTTGTATTCTTAGTAGAGATGGGGTTTCACCATATTGACCAGACTGGTCTCAAACTCCAGACTTCAGGTGATCCAACCCCCTTGGCCTCCCAAAGTGCTGGTATTACAAGTGTGAGCTACCACCCCCAGCCAGTTTAATATTTTTATATTTCAAACTGAATGCCTTATTTTTTTTTTTTATTTTGTGTAACTGTAGATAGTGTAGGTGCTTGAAGCAAAACAGTCATTAAGGTGAATCTTTGTAGAATGTAGTTTATTTACAAACTGGATCTTTTTTCTCATTTTCTATTTTTATTTTTAATGTTTATGGATATATAGTTATTGTACATATTTATGGGGTGCATGTGATATTTTAATACAAGCATAAAATGTGTAATGATCAAATCTGGGTAATTGTGATATTCATCACCTCAAAAATTTATTATTTCTTTCTGTTAGTAACATTCTAAATCTCTTTTAGCTATTTTGTAATACATAATATTGTTATTATGTATTGTTAATTATAGTCACCTGTTTTGGGCCCTTCCTGCATTGCTATAAAGAAATATCTAAGATTGAGTAATTTATAAAGAAAAGAGGTTTATTTGGCTCATGGTTCCACAGGCTGCACAGGAAGCAAGGTGCTGGCTTCTGCTGCTGCTGAGGGCCTCAGGAAGCTACTAATCATGGCAGAATGTGAAGGGGGAGCAAGTGCATCACATAAGAGCAGGAGCAAAAGAGAGAGGGGAGAAGTGCCACACTCATAAACAATCAGATCTCATGTCAACTTGGAGCAAGAACTCACTGATTACCACAAGCACAGCACCAAGCTATTCATGAGGGATCTGCCCCCAAGACCCAGGCCCCATCTGCAACAGTGGGAGTTATATTTTAACATGAAATTTGGAGGAAACAAGCATGCAAACCCTATCATTCTGCCCCTGGCCCCTGAAATTTCATGCCCTTTTCATATTGCAAAATACAATCATCCCTTCCCAATAGTCCCCCAAAAATGTCAAATCGTTTCAGCATCCACTCAAGATCCCCAAAGTCGAAAGTCTTACCTAGTTGCAAGTCACATTCCTTCCACCTATGAGCCTGAAAGATGAAAAACAAGTTATTTATTCCCAACATACAATAATGATACATGCCTCGGGTATACATTCCCATACCAAAAGGAAGAAATTGGACAACAGACCACATACAAGTCTGAAATTCAGCAGGGAAGTCACTAAATCTTAAAGCTCCAAAACAAGTTCATTTGACTACGTATCCTATATTCAGGTCACACTGGTCCAATGGGTGGGGCTCCCAAGGCCTTGGAAATCCTGCCCCTGTGGTGTTGCAGGGTGCAGCCCTTGAAGCTGCTGTCACAAGTAGGAGTCGAGTGCTTGTGGTTTTTCCAGGCAAAGGGTGCAATCTGCCACTGGAAATACCATTCTGGGGTCTGGAGGGCAGTGGTCTCCTTCCCATAGCTCCATTAGGCAATGTTCTCATGGAGACTCTCTGTGGGATCTCCAACTCCACATTTCCTCTTGTCGTTGCCCTAGGAGAGTTCCTCTGTGGGGCCTTCATTTATGTGGTAGGCTTCTGCCTGGGTGTCCAGGCTTTTCTACGTGTCATCAGGCTTATAGTTTGCACCCTGTGGAGCAGCATCCAAAGGTACATGGAGCCATTTGAGCATGGCCAGAGGTGGAACAGTGGTAGATACAGGGAGCAGTGTCCTAAGGCTTAGCAGGGCAAAACAGGGCCCCAGGACTGGCCCCTGACCCATTATTTTGTCCTAGGCATCTGGCCCTGAGATGGGGTAGACTTCTTCAAAGAACATTGAAATGACTTTGAGGCCTTTTCCCCATTTTATACATAGGACAATATTTATTAACACTTGGCTCCCTTTTAGTCATGAAAATCTCTTTAGCAAGTTATTGCTGGACAACCCACTTGTATTATCTCCTGAAAATGCTTTACTTTTCTTTGCCACATGACTAGACTGCAAAATTTTTAAACTCTTATGGTCTAACTCTCTTTTAAATATAAGTTACAACTTGAAGTCATTTCTTTGCTCCTATACCTGATTGTAGGGTGTTAGAAGCAGTAACAGCACTTCTTGAAAGTTTTGCCCCTCAAGAAATTTATTCTGCCTGATATTGTAAGTCATTACTCTTAAGTTCAACCTTCCACAGATCTCTGGGACATTTGGAAAATGTAGCCAAGCTCCTTGCTAGGGTGTAACAAGGATGACCTTTACTCCAGTTCCCAATAAGTTGCTCATTTTCATCTGAGACATCATCAGCCTGGCCTTCACTAGCTATATTTCTATCAACATTTTGGCCACAACTATTTAACCAGTCTCTAAAAGTTCCAAACTTTCCCCCACCTTCCAGTCTTCTTCCGAACCTTCCAAACTCTTCTAATCTCTGTCCTGTTACTCAGTTCCAAGCCACTTTCACATTTTCAGCTTTTTATAGTGAGGCCCCACTCCTCAGTACCAATTTTCTGTAATAGGTCATTTTCGTATTGTTATAAAGAAATACCTGAGTTTTTTAATTTTTTTAAAAAAAGGTATTTAATTGGCTCACTATTCTGCAGGCTGTACGGGACATGTGATGCCAGTATCTGCTCCTGTTGAGGGCTTCAGGAAGCTTCCATTTATGGTGGAGGGCAAAAGGGGAGCAGGCACATTATATGGCAAGAACGGGAGCAAGGGGTGGGGAGGTACCACATTCTTTTTAAAAAACAGATCTCACATGACTTCAGAGCCAGAACTCATTCATTATCATGAGGATAGTTCCAAGCTGTTCATCAGAGATCTGCTCCCATGACCCAGACACCTCCTGCCAGGACCTATCTCCCACACTGAGGATTAAATTTTGACATGGGATTTGGAGGTGACATGCATCCAAAATACATCAACGCCCTATAGTGCTATCGAATAACAGGACTTATTTCTTCTACATAAATGTATTTTTTATTGGTTAACAAACTCCTCTTCAATCCTCCTCTGCACCGTCTTTTCCATCTTTGGTAACCACCATTATATTTACTATATCCATGAGATCATGTTTTTAGCTCTCACATGTGCGTGGGACCATGCAATATTTGTCCATCTCTGCTGGCTTATTTCAATCAACATAATGTTCTCCAGTTCCATACATGATGAGACAAATGAAAGGATTTCATGCTTCTTTATGTGTAAATCATACTCCTTTGTAGATATTTACGACATTTTCTTTAGTCATTCATGTCCTGATGGACATGTAGGTTGATTGCATACCTTGGCTTTTTGAATGGTACTACAATAAATATGGGAGTGCAGATGTGTCTTTAATATACTTATTTCATATCTTTTTGGCATATACCCAGTGGTGGGATGGCTGGATCATATGGTAATTCTGCTTTTGGTTTATTAAGGAAACGCTATACTGTTTTCCATAGTTCCTACACTAATTATACTCCCAGGCACAATACGTAAGTGTTCCCCTAGGGTTTGCCTTTCTCCAAGTCCTCACCAGCATTTGTTATTTGCTGTCTTTTTGATAATTTATTTCACTTGGGGTAAGATGAGAACTCATCCTGGTTTTTATTTACATTTACCTGACAATTAATGCTGTTGAGTATTTTTTCATATATCTCTTGGCCATTTGTATATCTTTTAAAACAAATGTCTATTCAAATCACTTCCCCATTTTTTAATGGATTATTTGCTTTTTTGCTATTGAGTTGTTTGAGTTCTTTATATATTCTGGTTATTAATCCCTTGTTAAGTTGATACCTTTCAAATATTTTTGCCCATTCAGATTTCCTTTCAATACATTGATTTTTCTTTGCTGTGCAGAAGTGTTTTAGATTGATATTATCTCATTTGCAAATTTTTACTTTGGTTCTGTGTTAGTCTGTTTTCACACTGCTATAAAGAATAACTGAGACTAGGTTATTTATAAAGGAAAGAAGTTTAAATGACTCATAGTTTTGCATGGCTATGGAGGCCTCAAGAAGCTTACAATCATGGCAGAAGGTCAATGGGAAGCCAGGCATGTCCTACATTGTAATATTTTTCAATATCAATTTTGAGACTTTTTAAAAATTTCACAGATCTGCCAGGACTTAGTCAAGATGTTTATTTGCTTTGATTCTGAAAATAAACAAACTCAAACAAAAGTAACAACAGCAAACAAGAAAATAGACCACCAAAATAAGACTGAAACCTTGAAAGAGCTTTATAACTTTAAGAGAGTTGCATTTCAAACTATTGGAGTAAGAATAATCACAGCCTGGCTGATATCCATTGTCTTTAATACATATTTCTGAAGGGCATATTTTGGCATATTTATGTCAGTAGTCCAAGAAAAATAAGCTTTGATTCTAACATGCTCATGTTACTTTTTGAAGGGTCCTCAGAAGGTTTACTGGCATGGTCAGTTTTTGTATACCAACCCAAAGTTTTCAGTTCCTTTGACAAAAAGATAAGCTATATTTTCCACAATTTTGTTATCTATTTGTTGATTTTTTCAGTGCTCACAATTTTAGAGGAAATGGTTTTGAGAGGTGAAGCCAGCTGTACTTTCTGGGTTGAGTGGGGACTTGGGGAACTTTCCTGTCTTATAAGAGGTTTGTAAAATGCACCAATAAGGAACTTTCCTGTCTTACAAGAGGTTTGTAAAATGCATCAATCCGTGCTCTTTAAAATGCACCAATCAGTGTTCTGTAAAACGTACCGATCAGTGCTCTGTAAAATGCACCAATCAGCAGGATGCTAAAAGTAGTCACTTGTGGGGAGGATTGAGAAACGGGCATTCTGATAAGACAGAAATGGAACATAAGAGGGGACAAATAAGGGAATAAAAGCTGGCCACCCCTGCCAGCAACAGCAACCCACTCGGCTCCCCTTCCATGCTGTGGAAGCTTTGTTCTTTCGTTCTTCACAATAAACCTTGCTGCTGCTCACTTTTTGGGTCCGTGCCACCTTCAGGAGCTGTAACACTCACCACAAAGGTCTGTGGCTTCATTCTTGAAGTCAGTGAGACCACAAACCCACTGGCAGAAACCAACTCTAGACACATCTTGGGGGCTTATCCGGGATAGTGCCACGTGATGAGTACCACTGGAACCCTTTGCTTGCTAGTCTGTCCCATTTTTCCTTAGAATTTGGGGGCTAAACACCAGGCTCCTATCAGCCAGTTAAAAGCAGCTAGCATGGCCGCCAGAATGAAGACATGGATGTCAGATTTTCTGGGAAAGGGCTCTCTAACAACCCCCGACTCTTCAGAGTCAGGAGCATTTGTTTGCCTAGAACCAGCTGCTGCATTTCCTGCACTTCTGGGCTGAGCTGAGGGTCAACAGAGAAAAGCCATTCAGCTCCGAGGTCCTGATAAAGAGTTGGTTGACCCTGCAGCCGTGAGCAGAACTCTCAAAGTTACGTCGCCCATGTGAGACTTGCCCATCTATCATATCTATCCTGACCCTTGCCTCCTGGGTTCTAATGCCTGTCAGACAAACCTTCCTGCCTCTCTTCTTCAAGGCTTCTTCTTCCCACTTCTAAAAACCACTCCCTGTCCCTGGTGGTACTGTAGTTTCTCCTATAAGGATGATTTCTCACATAAATTTTGGGACTCTGTTTCCTTTTTTAGGAACCCAGCCTCACCAGTCAGAAAGACATAATTTTCACCTGAAGCCCCATTGGTAGGGGGACTTTCTGGAATTTTAGGATCTCTCCTCAGACTAGCATGCCTAACAAAGGCTATTCCCAAAGCTAGGATACGGGGAGCCTCAGAAATTATATCCTTCCTATTCATATGATGAGAAGTGAAGACAAAAGTCATCACTCTTCCTACCCAAGAGATCCCTTACCTCCCTCAGGGTATGGCCCTCCACTCCATGTTGAGGCATATCTTTATAGGACAAGGGGAAGGTCCCAATACCAACAGGATAAACAATGCTTAGGACTCTAACTAGCAGGTTTCGAGAATGCTTCGGTAAGGGCCACTAAATCCAACCTTCCTCGGTTCTGTTTTTGGTCTAGGAGGAAAACTAGTGTTTCTGCTACTGTTTCGATGAGTGCAACTATTCTGAACAGCAGGGTCCAGGGACCGCTGCCGGTTCTTGGGCAGGGAGAACAACAACAACAAAACAACAACAACAACAAAAACATCGGCAGTTTTTTCTTTCAAGTGGGAAATACTCAGGAATCAACAGGCTCACCCTTGAAATGCATCCTAAGCCACTGGGGCCAATTTGACTCAGAAACCCTGAAAAAGAAGTGGCTCATTTTTTTCTGCACTATAGCCTGGCCCTAATATTCTCTCTCAAAAGGGGAAAAATGGCCACCTAAGGGAAGTGTAAATTACAATACTATCCTGCAGCTTGACCTTTTCTGTAAGAGGGAAGGCAAACAGAGTGAAATACCTTATGTCCAAGCTTTCTTTTCATTGAAGGATAATCCACAAGTATGCAAAACTTATGATTTACATCCCACAGGAGGACGTCTCAGCTTACACTCATATCCTAGCCTCCCTATAGCTTCCCTTCTTATTAATAATAAGCCTCCTCTAATCTCCCCTACCCAGAAGGAAACAAGCAAAGAAATATCCATGGGACCATAAAAAACCCCAGGCTATTGGTTATGTCCCCTTCAAGCTCTAGGGGGAGGGGAATTTGGCCCAACCCAGGTACATGTCCCCTTCTCCCTCTCTGATTTAAAACAGATCAAGGTAGACCTGGGGAAGTTTACAGATGATCCTGATAGGTATATAGATATACTACAGGGTCTAGGGCAAACCTTCCATCTCACTTGGAGAGATGTCATGCTATTACTAGATCAAACCCTGGCCTTTAATGAAAGAATGCGGCTTTAGTTGCAGCCCGAGTTCGGAGATACCCAGTATCTTAGTCAAATAAATGATAGAATGACAGCCAAAGAAAGGGACAAATTCCCAACTGGTCAGCAAGCAGTCCCCAGTATGGATCCCCACTGGGACCTCGACTCAGATCATGGGGACTGGAGTCTCAAACATCTGTTGGCCTACGTTCTAGAAGGACTAAGGAGAATTAGGAAAAAGCCCATGAATTATTCAAAGATATCCACCATAACTCAGGAAAAGGAAGAAAATCTTCCTTCCTCCAGCCGGCTATGGGAGGCCTTAAGAAAATATATTCGCCTGTCACCCGACTCCCTCCAGGGTCAATAGATCCACAAAGATAAGTTTATTAACCAATCAGTGCAGATACCAGGAGAAAGCTCCAAAAGGGAGCCCTGAGCCCTGAACAAAATCTGAAGGCATTATTAAATCTGGCAACCTCCGTATTCTATAATAGGGACCAAGAGGAACAGGCCGAAAAGGAAAAGCGAGATAAGAGAAAGGCCGCAGTCTTAGTCATGGCCCTCAGATAAACAAACCTAGGTGGTTCAGAGAGGACAGAAAACGGAGCAGGCCAATCACTCGGTAGGGCTTGTTATCAGTGTGGTTTGAAAGGACACTTAAAAAAAAGATTGTCCAACAAGAAACAAGCCACTCCCTCGCCCAAGTCCACTATTCCAAGGCAATCACTGGAAGGTGCACTGCTCCAGAGGACAAAGGTTCTCTGGGCCAGAAGCCCCCAACCAGATGATCCGACAACCGGACTGAGGTGCCCATGGCAAGCGCCAGCTCATGTCATCACCCTCACTGAGTCCCAGGTAAGTTTAACCATTGAGGGCCAGGAAATTGACTTCCTCCTGGACACTGGCAGGACTTTCTCAGTGTTAATGTCCTGCCTCGGACAGCTGTCCTCAAGGTCCATTACCATCTGAGGAATCCTGGGACAGCCTGTAAACAGGTATTTCTCCCACCTTCTCAGTTGTAATTGGGAGACTTTGCTCTTTTTGTATGCCTTTCTTGTTATGTCTGAAATTCCCACACCCTTATTAGGGAGGGACATATTAGCCAAAGTTGGAGCTATTATCTACATGAATATGGGGGAAAAGTTACCCATTTGTTGTCCCGTACTTGAGGAGAGAATCAACCCTGAAGTCTGGGCATTGGAAGGACAATTTGGATCGGCAAAAAATGCTTACCCAGTTTAAATCAGGCTAAAAGACTCCCCCCCACACTTTTCCTTATCAAAGGCAATATCCCTGAAGGCCTGAAGCTCATAAAGGATTACACAATATTATTAGACATTTAAAAGCTCAAGGCTTAGTAAGAAAATGCAGCAGTCCCTGCAACACCCTAATTCTAGGAGTACAAAAACCGAATGTGGAGACAAAAACTAGTCTCCGCTAGTGGAGACTAGTGCAAGATCTTAGATTCATCAATGAGGCAGTAATTCCTCTATAACCAGCTGTATCCAACCCCTATACCCTGCTCTCTCAAATACCAGAGGAAGCAGAATGGTTCAGTGTTCCAGACATCAAGGATGCCTTCTTCTGCATTCCCCTGCACTCTGAACCCCAGTTTCTCTTTGCTTTTGAGGATCCCACAGACCACACGTCCCAACTTACATGGATGGTCTTGCCTCAAGGGTTTAGGGATAGCCCTCGTCGGTTTGGTCAGACACTGGTCCAAGATCTAGGCCACTTCTGAAGTCCAGGCACTCTTGTCCTTCAGGATGTGGATGATTTACTTTTGGCTACCAATTTGGAAGCCTTATGCCAGCAGACTACTCTAGATCTCTTGAACTTTCTAGCTAATCAAGGGTACAAGGCATCTAAATTGAAGGCCTAGCTCTGCCTACAACAAGTCAAATATCTAGGCATAATCTTAGCCAGAGGAACAAGAGCCCTCAGCAAAGAATGAATTCAGCCTATACTTGTTTATCCTCCTCCTAAGACATTAAAACAGTTGTGGGGGGTTCCTTGGGATCACCGGCTTTTCCCACCTATGGATCCCTGGATACAGCGAGATGGCCAGGTTACCCTATACTCTAATCAAGGAGACTCAGAGGGCAAATACTTATCTAGTAGAATGGGAACGAGAGGCACAAACAGTCTTCAAAACCTTAAAGCAGGCCTTAGTACAAGCTGTATCCTTAAGCCTTCCCACAGGACAAAATTCCTCTTTATACGTCACAGAGAGAGTGAGAATAGCTCTCTCAGAGTCCTTACTCAGACTTGTGGGACCACCCGACAACCAGTGGTATGCCTAAGTAAGGAAATTGAAGTAGTAGCAAAAAAGCCGGCCTCACTGTTTATGGGTAGTTGTAGCGGTGGCCATCTTAGTATCAGAGGCTATCAAAAAAACAACAAAGAAAGGATCTCACTGTCTGGACTACTCATCATGTAAATGATATAGTAGGTGCCAAAGGAAGTTTATGGCTATCAGGCAACCACCTGCTTAGATACCAGGCGCTACTCCTTGAGGCACCAGGGCTTCAAATATGCACATATGCTACTTTTCTCCCAGAGGATGGGGAACCAATTGAGCTTGACTGCCAACAAATTGTAGCCCAGACTTATGCCACCTGAGAGGATCTCTTAGAAGTCCCCTTAGCTAATCCTGACCTTAACCTATATACCGATGGAAGTTCATTTGTGGAGAATGGGATACTAAGAGCAGGTTATGCCATAGTTAGTGATGTAACAGTACTTGAAAGTAAGTCTCTTCCTCCAGGGACCAGCGCCCAATTAGTAGAACTAGTGACACTTACCGGAGCCTTAGAAATCGGAAAGGAAAAATGAATAAATGTGTATACAGATAGCAAGCATGCTTATCAAATCCTACATGCTCAAGCTGCAATATGGTAAGAAAGGGAGTTCCTAACCTCCGGGGGAACCCTCGTTAAATACCACAGGGAAATCATGGAGTTACTGTAGGCAGTGCAAAAACTCAAGGAGGTGGCAGTCTCACACTGCCAAAGCCATCACAAAGGTGAAGGAAAAAAGGCAGAAGGAAACCATTGGGCAGATGCTGATACCAAAACTGTTGCCAGGCAGAACTTCCCATTAGAAATACCTATGGAAGGATTCTTGGTATGGAACAATCCTCTCCAAGCGATTAAGCCCCAATACTCCCTGACCAAAACAGAATGGGAACTTTCATGGGGGCATAACTTTCTCCCCTTGGGGTAGTTAACGACAGAAGAGGGAAAGGTATTCATACCCGAAGCCAGCCAGTGGAAAATATTTAAGAACCTCCCCCAAACTTGTCATATGGGTATTGAGAACACTCATCAAAAGGCCAAATCCCTATTTGCGGGACCACATCTCCTTCGGACCATCCAGCAAGTAGTCAAAGCCTGTGAGGTATGCCAAAGGAACAATCCTTTGGTCCATAGTAATTGCCCTCTGGGGTAACAAAGAATAGGGCACTATCCTGGAGAAGACTGGCAATTAGACTTCACCCATAGGCCTAAGTCAAGGGGATTTCTTTACTAACTTAACCTACCACCCCTGTTATGAAGGATAAAACCTTTTCCAACTTCTAAATATGCAATCATTAGCTGACTTCCCCATCTCTGATAGAATGAAAAAGACCCTAACAGGACACACAATCCATCTTTTAACGCTCTTACATTTCTAACCTCACCTATTACATGAGCAATGAAAAGCCCTTACACAGCCCTGTAGCGGTGAATACCACATCCAACGCAACCTGCTATCAGGCCTGCCCATGGGGCACCTACTATTCCATCAGTGTAATTACACCCTACAACTTCAAACCCCAATTGATCATAGTAACTTCCCAGTCACCCAAGCAGCTTCATTCAGACGGCTTGTCCGCTTCTCAGGTCCCCCCAGAATCATCACTTCTTCCCTGCTTAACAAACAGTCCGGGTTTTGTAATGGCCAACATATGCCCTGCATGACCATTCACCCCTGGACCTCCCGCAGCAGCGACCCTACCACTAGTGAATGCCTTTTCATCCTCTCTTTCAATTGCTCTCTTGAATAGCTCCTAGTGGATACAAAACGATTTTTTCTCCAATGGGAAAATAGAACACAGGGAGCCACTCAGTTTCCTCCCAACACCCCTTTCCAGCCACTCACCAGAGCTACCTTGGCAAGTACTCTAGGAGTATGGAAAAATGAAAACAACAAACTCACACACATTTTTAGCATACACAACCAGTTCTGTCTACCTAGCCAAGGCATATTTTTTCTTATATGGAACTTCAACCTCTATCTGCCTCCCCAGCAAATGGACAGGCACCTGCACCTTAGTCTTCCTAAGTCCCAACATTGACATAGTCCCAGGAAATCAGACCCTATCAGTGCCCCTCAGAGCTCAGGTCTGTCAGCACAGGGCCATAAAACTAATACCCCTACTTATAGGGTTAGGAATGGCCACTGCTACAGGAACCGGAATAGTCAGTTTATCTACTTCATTATCCTACTACCACACACTCTCAAAGGATTTCTCAGACAGTTTCGCAAGAAACAATGAAATCTATCCTTACTCCGCAATCCCAAATAGACTCTTTGGCAACAGTGACTCTCCAAAACCGCCAAGGCCTAGACCTCCTCACTGCTGAGAAAGAAGGACTTTCCGCCTTCTTAGGGAAAGAGTGTTATTTTTACACTAACCAGTCAGGGACAGTATGAGATGCCACCTGGCATTTACAGGAAAAGGCTTCTGAAATTAGACAACACCTCTCAAACTTTTATATCAACCTCTGGAGTTTGGCGACATGGCTTCTCCCCTTTCTAGGTCCCATGACAGCCATCTTGCTATTAGTTGCCCTCAGGTCCTATATTTTTAACCTCCTTGTCAAATTTGTTTCCTCCAGGAATGAGTCCATCAAGCTACACAGGGTCTTACAAATGGAACCTCCAATGAACTCAACTGACAACATCTACCAAGGACCCCTGGACTGACCCACTGGCCCTTCCAAACAGCCTAGAGTGTTCCCCTCTGGAGGACACTACAACTACAGGGCCCCTTCTTTGCCCCTATCCAGCAGGAAGCAGCTAGAGCAATCATTGCCCAATTCCCAAGAGGGGTTAGGGTGTGCTGTTTAGAGGGGGAATTGAGAGATGAAGCCAGCTGGACTTCCTGGGTCGAATGGGGACTTGGGGAACTTTCCTGTCTTACAAGAGGTTTGTAAAATGCACCAATCAGGAAATTTCCTGACTTACAAGAGGTTTGTAAAACGCACTAATAGCGCTCTGTAAAATGCACCAATCAGCACTCTGCAAAAGGCACCAATCAGCGCACTGTAAAATGCACCAATCAGCAGGATTCTCAAAGTAGCCAGTCTCAGGGAGGGTTGAGAAAAGGGCATTCTTATAGGACAGAAACAAAACTGCGAGGGAACAAATAAGGGAATAAAAGCTGATCACTTCACCAGCAGGGCAACTCATTTGGGTCCCCTACCACACTTTGTTCTTCCTCTTTTCACAATAAACTGCTGCTCACTCTTTGGGTCTGTGCCACCTTTAAGAGCTGTAACACTCACTGCAAAGGTCGGTGGCTTCATTCTTGAAGTCAGCAAGACCCTCAACCCACGAGCGGGAACCAACTTGGACACAATTTGAATGTTAACAATTAAGTCTTTCTTGGCAATGGAAATTTTGGTTCATGTAATCTTTTAAAATAATTGTGCAGATATGGTATATGCTATGTTTGATATTTTAAATATAAAGGTTAGCTCAAGAATAAAACAAACACTGTAAACTAAAAATTTTTCAAGGATTTTAACAGTTAAAGCTTTAAAAAAACTGGACTGTGTTTTGGTTCATCCTCAAATTTTATGAGAAAAATACAGAGGACATGTAAAATGATAGACTTTACAAAGAAAATTTTAAGGTTTATATGAAGTTAGTGCAGATCTAATCCAACTCTTTCACCTACATGTTAAGTTTCATATAGTCATTGATTTTCTCCAAAACATGTCCTGTAGTTTATTGCCTTCATTTATTTACACTATTTTTTTTCTGCAATAGCTAAATTCTGTCATTTCTACCTATTGAAGTCCTATTTATCTGTCAAGCTTCAGCTAACATGTTACCTGCAACGAAGCATTGTACATTATCCATTCCCCAGTAGTTAGCTTGGATTGCTTCCTTCTCTGAACTCACATAGTATTATTATGACACTAAAAAACAGGTTACCATGCATTTTAATCATTAAGAACCCATAAAAATTGTGTATTATTTGAGGATATATATTACTGATTTTCAGCCAAAACACATTGAACTGCTGTAGGTAACCAGCAAATATTTGGTAAATAAGTATAGGGAAAACTATGAAGAATTTCACATCTTCCATGCAATTTAAGAAAAAAATAAATTGTACTGAGTGTACTAATTTAATGATAAAGATATTATTACTTGCTTTACTTGTATTAAATCACTTCGGTTTTCTTTGTGATAGACTGATTGCATTAATGCTTTATCCATTCCTGCACCCTCATCTGTTATCACCCACACGCCTTTGCATCTTCCACCATCAATAGGATGATTGGTTACCTTGGCTATATTCCATATGTCTAGCATCACCCATTAGATAGTCAGAAATGTCTTAGCCTAGGCAAGCCTAGAGAAGCTAATAGTCAACCTATCCATACCCCGGCATATAAAGAGTTCAGCCAAGATTAGTGCATTTATTGACAACCATTCTCAGATGTGTTTAGCAATAAATAACTCTTAACGTATGCTACTATTTACCTCTGATTCTTCCCTAAAGACTCTTGCATTCAACTACCAGCCTGAGTGTTTTGTTTTTAAAAGAAGTAAGGACTATCTTGTAACCCCCAAAACAGGACTATGCCATATACTTTTGGATGCAGTCTTCTATGAATAATATGTAAGTTGATATCCCTTATACAATCTTGATTGTACCAGATTCTGGTAAACTTAGAATTTCCAGAAAAAAAAAAAAAGTTGTTTCTCTTTTCTCTTAAGCTACCTACAAATTACTTAAAAATTAGCAATTAATGTTATTATAAACAGAAATTAAACATTTGCAAATTCTATATTTTTCTCCCTGCCTGAGCCAGCTAGAACTTGGTGATGTCTAAGTTTTATTACATAGGTTCTGTAAGAATCTGTCCTCCTTGTTACCAGTATTTGATTATAAATATTAGACATGTAACCAAGGTCTCACCTGAAATATCATACTTGAGAATAATGCTTATTTAATAAGGTATGAATAGACACTTTTATGCAATTAATCTTTGCTTCATGGAGTCAATTTTTACAAGGTTTTTTGGGAAACCTTGTCAGATATTTGGTTTACAGTGTTCCTAGACTTACGTGTTTAAAACCTTACAAGTTATTTAAAAAGTCATTCCCCAGTCTGGTGAGTTACCATTATTGCTACACCTACGTAAATAATCAAGCCAAAATCTGATAAGACTAGCATCATTTTGTAATCAGAATTACACTTAGGGTAATAAGACACAGAAAAAAATACCACATGATATCAATTATATGTGATTTTGTTTAAAAAGTAGAATACATATAATGGAGAGTACAACTGAGGTTACCAGGAGCAGGGATGGGGAGGTAATACAGAGAAGTAGATCAAAGGGTACAAACTTGCAGTTATGTAGGACGAATAAGTCCATATATCAAATGTACAGTGTGGCTACTACAGTTAATGACAAAGTATAGTATACTAAAAATTTGCTAACAGAGTAGATTTTAGGCTTTGTTAGCACAAAAAAAGTAACTTTGGAAGGTGATGAATATGTTCATTTACTTGACTATAGTAATCATTTTACTATTTATAAGCATATTGATACATCTTATAGTGCACCATGTATACAATTTTTAAATGTAATTTCTTTTAGGTTATTTTCATTTAAATGTGGAATTGTGACTGTAGAGCGAAATTTCATGTTTCAATATAAAACTATGCATCATTTATTATGTACTATTCTGTAGGGGAGGAAGTTTTGGTACCAAGTTGAATATTAGACTAGATTTCGTTACCTTTCCCACAGTTGTCAATCCATACCAAATTTTCAATTTTCTCTGGTTTCTTCAATATGTAACTACATCCTTCAAAATGAATATTTTTAATTTTTTTCTCCTCCTTCCTGATTGTCATGAACAAGAACTAAAATCCAACTGCCCAGATTCCTATTGGGCCTGGAGGTTGACTTGCAGGTGGCCTTTTTCATTAGTATTTGACAAAGCCCTGGCTAAAGCCCAACTTATGATGATGATGATTATGATGATTATTATTATTATTATTATATTAGACGGAGTCTCCTCTGTTGCCCATGCTGGAGTGCAGTAGCGCGATCTCTGCTCGCTGCAGGCTCCGCCTCCTGGGTTCATGCCATTCTCCTGCCTCAGCCTCCCAAGTAACTGGGACTACAGGGGCCCGCCACCAAGCCTGGCTAATTTTCTTTTTTTTTTTTTTTTTTTTTTTTTGGATTTTTAGTAAAGACGGGATTTCACAGTGTTAGCCAGGATGGTCTCGATTTCCTGACCTCTTGATCCACCCACCTTGGCCGCCCAAAGTGCTGGGATTACAGGCGTGAGCCTCCACGCCAGGCCAAGTCCAACTATTTGATATGAACCCTGAAGAACCCACCACTCAGCAGATCAAGCTTGGGCTGGATTTCTTTCTGGATAAATTATAACCTAGAACATCAAAGAAGTCTTGCAAAATATTTGAGTAACATGTGCCCTTATATAGGATATAACTACTAGATTTCTTATATAAAAGAAATTCTGAGAAAAAGAAATACTTTTAATATATTTCTATAAAATAATATCTTTTTAAAACTATAAGGGTCTTTTTTTTTTTTAAGTGCCTTCTGCTGAATTTCAATAAGCAATAGACTTTTAAAAATGTTTGAATAATCTTCAAATATATCTGCACATTACAATCTCATTATCTTCCCCATAAATTCAGGAAACTTGTAGCTGAAAATGAGTGACAACTCAAAATAAAAAATGATTTCAGGATGTAACCCAAAGTGTTCATGAGCAGCTTGCCTCACAGGCTGAGGTAATACACTTCTGATATACCGTGCTAGCTTTTAGATCAGTTTTTCAGTTACTTCAGTTATTACTATGATTTGGCAGTTATCTTAAATTGGAGTTTGATTTCCAGGCTTCAGGTGCAAAATTTGCTTATTGCCAAAATAACCAGATTAGAAATTTTTCTATGCAAAGGTGGTAAATGAGTCCGTTTGGCCACTAACTCCAGTCAAAAGAGGAATAATTGCAAACTCCCCAATGGGAAAGGTAAATAATTACTTCAATATAGTAGGAATTAAAGGATATATAACTATATATCTATATATATAACTATACATATATATGTATATGTGTATGTGTATGTATACCTATATTTATATACAAAGACAATTAGTTGTTGAATATAGATCAGCCTAGGCAGTGTTAATAAAGAGTAATTGTGATTCAGAGTCTGTCTGTAAGATTATCATAACGAAAAAAATGACACATAACTAAAGTTAGGAAAAATTACCATTTAGATATCTTAGTATCAGCTGTTTCTGATAGACAAATCTTGGAAACTACTCTTGTTATCAAAGACATTTCTAAAACAGTTTTTAATTTCCACAACCTAACATTAAAAAATTACATTCTGAGCCACTTTAAAAGGCTTTTTGCTGGATAGTACCTGGTATACTTTAAACTTTCTTAATTATTTTTTATATATCTTAGTGTGCATGGTATGTTCTTATATAGCTACAAATCTATGATATGTATATATAAAAATGAGCCACATACTCAAAAGGTGCCTGGAATTGTTCTTAGGGATCCATAAAACCAAATACATTTATTTGATCTGCTTTCAGACAAAATCCACATTTATTTTTTGGAGGGTTATTTCATTTACAATATTTTTTACATAGAAATCTGAATTGAAAATCCTATGCAAATATACAATATGAGATTCATTAAATTGTAATAACTTTTTAAAAAGAGCAATCAAGTAGTTAAAACCCAAATATTCTCCATATTAACTTTATTGATTCAAAATATTCTCATAAATACATGTCATTTGGAAATGTGTATGAATATTACTAGTAAAGGAATTACTATACATTAAGTATTAATTCTGCCAACATGGAAAACATATGTCAGAAAAAGATTATTCAAAGAAAGTGAATTCAAAGGCCTCTCCCATTTAAGATTACATTATAGATAATGATTATAATGGTTTGTTTGAATAACAAATAAAAGTTTATTTATTAATGCATATTATAATATTTATTTTTCCATAACCAATTACCCTAAAACTTTGATGCTTAAAGCAACACACATCTATTATTTCACAGTTTCTGTTGGTTTCTTATCTGGGTTTTTTGCTTCAGGTTGTCTCACAAGGCTTCAATCAAAATACCAACTGGTGCTTAAGTCTCATCTGAAGAATTGACTGGGGAAGGATCCAGATCCAAGCCCACTTAGGTGTTGTTTGCAGGATTCATATCCTCAAGGATTATTGATCTAAAAGGGCTAAATTCCTTGCTGTCTGTTGACTGGAGGACATCTTCAGTTCCTTGCCAGGTGGGACTCTCTAACATAGCAACTTGTTTAATCAAAGCCAACAAAAGAGAGATTCTGTAAACAAGATAGAAGTCACCATCTTATGTAACCTAATCATAAAAGTGATATCCCATTACATTTTTGATATTTATTTGATTTGAAGCAAAGTCCAACCCACAAATTTAAGTATAGGGAATTACACAAGCACTTAAATACCAGAAAGTAAAGAATGTTGGGGTCATCTTAGAAGTTACTTACCATAATAATCAAAATTTTCAAACTCAGTGTTTAAAAGTAAAAAAAACACAGCAGTCAGAGATAGAAGTACATTAAATGTAGAGGAACAAAGGTAAGAATAATAGGAGGCTTCTTATTAAAAATAATACAGAAGATAAAAGAAGCCATCTTTAAAACACTGAAAGAAAAAAAGGCTGTTAACCAAGATATCTATATTTATTAATAATATCTTTCAAAATGTTAATAAAGATTTTTTTTGTAAATATAAAATCAGAAAATATTCATCACCAGCACACCTGCACTACAAGAAATATTAAAGGAATTTCCTCAGGTAGATGATGTATTGCATGTCTATTCATGTATAAACCATTACCCCAAAACATAGCATCTTAAAACCATAAAGATTTATCTCACAAACTTTCTGAGACTTTAGACTCCAAGAATGGGTTAGTTGAGGGGATCTGGGAAGAAGACTTACACAGATATTTAGTCATGCTGGGGTTTTGGTTATTTTAACACTCAGCTGGGGCTTGAGAATCTGCTAACACAGTCAGGCAATTGATTGCTAGAAAACTTCAATCCCTAGTGGCTGCTGGCCAGAGGTTTCCATTCCTTGTCATAATGGATTTCTCTAAAAGGTGCATCAGTGTCCTAACGACATGTTGACTGAGTTACCACAGAACAAGTGATCAGAAACAGAGAGAGAGATCCAGTGGTCATTGTGAAGTCTATAATCTTTTATAACCTCACCTTGGAAGTGCCATCCATCACTTAGACTGTATGTTATTAGTCTCACATACAAACCCTGGTATAGCGTGGTAGGATACTATACAAAGTTATGATTACAGAACTTGGGAATCACTGGGGCCTCCTTGAGGTTAACTACCGCAGTCAGCCCTTCGGCCCCCAAGGATTAATATAACTCCAACCCGCAAAAGATTTGCATACTTTCTCAAGGCCTACAAAATCTCATCCCATTAAAACATCACCTAAAAATATAGAATCTTGTCTTCTGAATTACGTCTAACTCTGGATTTTGCTCCTTGGGTTTGTTTTATTTAGTACAGCTCCTCAACTATAAGCGTCTCATAACCTATGACATTTAACAATTTATTCAACCCTCACCCACACAAAATATAATCATGGCATATGCATAGAAAATCCACTATAGATCCTCACATTCAAAAGGGGATAAAATAAAAGGCAAAAGCAAGCCCTCATTCATGTCACTTCTGAAATCCCGCCAGGCAAATGTTGGAAATTCCTTGATTACCTCTCAATGCCTGAGAAAATTTTTCCATGGCAGGCTGGTCAAGGTGACTCATGCCTGTAATCCCAACACTTTGGGAGGCCGAGGCTGGCAGATCACGAGATCAGGAATTCGAGACCAGCCTGACCAACATGGTGAAACTCCGCCTCTACTAAAAAAAATTAGCCAGGTATGGTGGGTGCACGCCTGTAATCCCAGCTACTCAGGAGGCAGAGGCAGGAGAATCACTTGAACCTGGGAGGCAGAGGTTTCAATAAGCCAAACTTACACTAGTGCATTCCAGCCTAGCCAACAGAGTGAGATTCCGTCAACAAACAAACAAACAAACAAACAAACGAATTCTCCATGGCTCTCAGCTCTGCCATCTGGGCTCTAGATTCTACCTTTTCATTCTTCTTTTCCTTGAAAGTTAGGACATGTTTGCAGCAGAATAATTTTCTCACATCTTACAATATGAAACAGGAAGTAATTAACTAGCTCTTTTGAAAATCTGTTTAGAATTCTCCCTAGCTTATAAACCCATTTTATCAAGGCAATTCTAACTTCCATGTAACTACAAATGACAGTCTTGCTTAATTTTCTGCCCCTACATCACAGGAACCCCTACAGTATTTATTTAACAAATGCATATATTTTGGGCTACATGTGATAATTTGACATGTTTATATTAAGTGTAATGATCAAATCAGGGTGATTACGATATCTATCACCTTAAACTTTTATCTTTTCTTTATGCTAGGTGGTAACCACCAATCTACTTTCTACTTTCATGTATTCACTTTCTTAGCTCCTAAATATGAGTGAGAATATATGATGTTTGTCTTTCTGTGACTGGATTAACTCACTTAATAAATAGTGCTTCCAGTTCCATCTATGTTGCTACAAATGATAGAATTTCATTCTTTTTCGTGGCTGAATAATATTCCACTGTGCATATATATCACATTTTCTTTCCTTGTTCATCCATTGATGGGCACTTAGGTTGATTTTATATTTTGACTATTGTGAATAATGATGCAGTAAACATGGGAGTCCATAAAACTCTTCAATATACTGATTTCCATTCTTGTGGATATATACACAGTAGTGGGATTGCTGGATCATGTTGTAGTTCTAAGTTTAGTTTTTTGAGGACCTCCGTAGTGGCTGTACTAATTTACATGGGCACCAACAGTGTACAAGGGTTCTCCCTTCTCCACATCCATTTCAGCATCAGTTATTCTCCTTTTTACTATAGTCATTTCACCTTCAGTGAGATATTTCATTGTGGTTTTGATTTGCATTTCTCTGATAATTAGTGATGTTTAACTTTTTTTTTTTTTTTATACTTTAAGTTCTAGGGTACAAGTGCATAACGTGCATTTGTTACATATGTATACTTGTGCCAACTCTTGTCATTTTGCCCATGCAATCCCTCCCCACTCCCTTTTTTTTTTTTTTTTTTTTTTTTTTTTTTTTTTTTTTTGAGATGCCCAGGCTGGAGTGCAATGGTGCGATCTCGGCTCACTGCAACCTCTGCCTCCCGGGTTAAAGTGATTCTCCTGCCTCAGCCTCTCAAGTAGCTGGGATTACAGGCACCCACCACCATGTCCAGTTAATTTTTTGTATTTCTAGTAGAGATGGGTTTTCACCACATTGGCCAGGCTGGTCTCAAACCTCTGGCCTCAGGTGATCCACCTGCCTCGGCCTCCCAAAGTGCTAGGATTACAGGCGTGAGCCACCACGCCCGGCCTGTTACACATTTTTTCATATGCTTAGTTGTGTGTCTTCTTTTGAAAAATGTCTATTCAGATACTTTGCTATTTTTAATCAGTTTATTTGGGTTTATTGCTGATGGCAGCAGAGGCCCACCTGGAGCAGCTGCTGTCACCATGCTGGCTGCAGCAGGGAGGCGCGATTGGGGCTTCACACTGCTGCACACTCCGTGGAGCCAGGAGATGGGGACAAATGAAAGTCCCACTTCTAGATTGGTGGGGCAGAAGTCTCCGGGTGCTGCAAGAGCTCCCAAATCATAGCTGTGAACCCACGTTTCCTGCTCCATGGAGCTGGCAGGAACCCCACCCTCCTGGGCCTCGCTGTATACCTGAGGGGCCATGAGCAGATAGGAGCCCTGGTCTCCAGGGCCAGTTGCCACTGCCTAACCGGCAGACCTGGGCCACCTGGGCCTCCTGTGCCATGGAGCAGGAAGGAGCTCTGATGTCCCTGCCCCACCCCCACCACAGCTGGAGCCACCCAAACTGCAGCTGTGGACCCAGGCATCCCTGCACTCTTGGGGAACTTAGGAAGGTCCCTGCCACGCTTGAAGGCCTAGAAATGTTCGCTCCCACTGCCTGACTTCTCCCTGCTGTCAGTACCCGCTCTCTCAGAACAAAGTTGGGGCCAAACCTGGGTGCTGTCACAGCCTGGACAGGTGTGCACATGCTTGGGGCAGTGTTGACATGCTAGCCCCCTACCACCTTAGCTCCCTCCAAACTTTGAGTGCGCTGAGCACAGGAGGGAAGCCAATGGGGGGTGCTGAGGGCAGCTCTCCACTGGCCTGCATGTGCCTCTTGGCACCTACATCCTGGGCACTATGAATGGCAGCAGGAGGCAGTCAGGTTCCTGGGTGGAAGGGGACAGGTCCCTACCTTCAGACCAGGGAGGGCCTGAATTCTGGGGGCCAGGCTGCCAGTCCTACAGATTGGAGTGGGAACTTGTGGTGCCTTTTTGGGGCCTACTCATGGCCACTCATGGACCAATTGGTGTGCACTTCCTGCCCTCTGAGACCCATAAAAGCCTGGGCTCAGCCAGAACGGAGCAGACATTGAGATGACCAGCTGCAGGGAGGAGTTACCAGACTCCAGGCCCTCCTGTCTGCTGGAGCTGAACACTCCGTGTGACGACCTGTCTACAGAGAGGAGCCACCTACTCCAGGGCCTCCTCTGAGCTCTTCTGTCACTTAATAAAGCTCATCTTCACTTTGCTCGCCCTCCACTTGTCCACATACGTCATTCTTCCTGCACGCAGGACAAGGACTTGGGACTGGCTGAATGGCATGGCTGTAAAAGCTGTGACACAAACAAGGCTAAACACACCCTTTATGATCACATTGTGGGTGAAGAGAAGGAGAGAACAGCCATAATCCTTTGGGGACCCCAGATCTGGGAGCTCCCCAAGCCAGGGATGTGACTCCTTCTTTGGGACCTTGCCGTTCCCAGAATCTCCAAGCTTCCGGAGCACCACTGCATTCCCCTGTGGCAGCTGTGGAAGCTGTTTGCAGTGCGCCAGGTTCAGCTGCAGCCTCACAGAGAACCGGTGCCCATGCCGGTACTTGGAGCTGCCCATCCCGTTGCAGGAGCCAGCATGTCTGACTGTGCTCAGTGGGCAGAATCCACACTCGCTGGCTCACATATCTCTCGCCACTCCACACCTGGCTTGCCTTTGGCAGGCATGGAATCCAGGCCTGTAGTATGACCCAAGCACACCCTGCCAGGCTGAGTGGGCTGAATGAGCCCAGTGGGCCTGAATGAAACTCAGGCAAAGACACCGCTGGCCACCGAGGTTTCTGGTCAGAAAAACAACACCCCAAGTATCCCGCAATATTGCTATTGAGTTGTTTGAGTTTCTTATCTATTCGGTTATTAATCTCATGTCAGATGAATAAATTGCAAATATTTTCTCCAGTTCTGTGGGTTGTCTCTTCGTTGATTATTTCCTTTGGTCTGTCAAATCTTTTCAGCTTGATGTGATCTCATTTGTCTATTTTTGCTTTTGTTGCCTATGTTTTTGAGAACTTACTCAAAAGATCGTTGCCCAGACCAATGTCCTTGAACATTTTCCCAACGTTTTCTTCTATTAGTTTTATACTTTCATGTCTTAGATTTAAATCTTTGGTTAATTCTGATTTGATTTTTGTATATGATGTGAGATAGAAGTGTAGTTTTACTTTTTTGCATATGGTTATCTATTTCTCCCAACACTGATGAAAAAAATTAAAAAGGACACAAAAAATGGAAAGATATTCCATGCTCATTGATTTGAAAAATTAATATTGTGAAAATGCCAAAACTACCCTAAACAATCTACAGATTCAGTGAAATCCATCTCCAAAATTCAATGATGGTCTTCACAGTAATAGATAAAACAATCCTGAAATTTATATGGAACCACAAAAGATTCTGAATAGTTAAAGGAATCTTGAGCAAAACGAACAAAGCTGGAGGCATCATGTTACCTGACTTCAAAATACACTACAGAGCTATACCAACCAAAACAGCATGATGTTAGAATAAAAACAGGCAAATAAACAGTAAGACAGAATAGAGAACCAAAAAATAAATTCATTTTTTTAATAAACCAAGTAATTTCACCAACAGCACCAAGAACATACATTGAGAAAAGGACAGTCTCTTCAGTAAATGGTACTAGGAAAACTGGTTAACCATATGCAGAAAAATGTAATTAGATGCCTATCTCTGCCCAGATTTTTAAAATAACATTTATGTCACTCTCTTCAAGTCATTTTAGACCCTCACTAATACCTACTGTCATTTCAAAGCAATTCCTAGATCACAACGCTTTACTTCCAGTTATCAAAATCTGTATTAGTTACATACTGTGGCACAAAAATCCATACAATACTTAGCAATTTAAAGCAATAAGTATTTATTAATTCACTAAGCTTCATATTGTGAAGAATTTATGAGTACGTTATCTGCATAGCACTGGCTCAGGATTCATCATATAGCTGGAGTACAATGTAAGAGGAAAATACATATGTTGTAGATACCAAGAATTGGGGATCATGGGACAATCTTGAGGACTGCCTGCCACAGAAGCAAAATGACACCAGATGGATATTCAGATATACCTAATGGAAGGACGAATATTAGAAATAACAACATAATTAAATATATCAGACTTTTCTTATTAAATACCTTTAGAGGAAAATTGACTTTAATTAAACGTAGTAACAATATAGTGTCCTTAATAGTAATATATTACTTGATGTTCATGTAGGCCCATTTGTTGCAATGAGTCTAATTACTCTATTTAAAATGTGAACTAAACATTTCAAGATGTAAATAAAGGTAATGTATTTAAATATTGTATGACAAAAATAACACAAGGGCTAGGAGTAGGGTAACTGAATAGAATTTTGAAGGTTTATTTTAGGAATGTAGTAGATCATCACAGTATGAAGGAAAAGGATAATAAATTAAAGATGTATACTGTGAACACTAAAGCAAACACTGACATAAAAAAACAGAGTTATAGCTAATGAGCATTCAGGAAGACAAAAGTTAATCAAAAGCATCAGTCAATCAAAAAATGGCAGAGGCAGAGGAAAAGGAGGAGAAAGGAACAGATGGGACAAACAGAAAATAATAGCAAGTTGATAAATTTTAAACTAAGTAATCACATTACAAATAACCTAAATATTACTAAAATAAATTAAAGATCTAAGTTCTGCACAGCAAAATAAACTGTATCAACAGAATAAACAGACAACCTATGCCTGGCACAGTGGCTCATGCCTGTAATCCCAGAACTTTGCAAGGCCAAGGTGGGCAGATCACTCGAGGTCAGGAGTTCAAGACCAGCCTGACCAACATGGTAAAACCCCATCTCTACTAAAAATACAAAAATTAACAGGGCATAATGGCAGGCTATAATCCCAGCTACCTAGGAGGCTAAGGCAGGAGAATTGCTTGAACCCAGAGGGTGGAGGTTATAGTGAACCGAGATTGTGCCACTACACCTCAGCCTGTGTGACAGAGTGAGTGACACTTCATCTCAAAACAAAACAAAACAAAAATTAGAACCAGACAACCTACAGAATGAGAGAAAATATTCATGAACTATGCATCCAACAAAGTTCTAATATCCAGAATCTATAAGGAATTTTAACAAATCAAAAAGCCAAAACCAAATACTCTATTAAAAAATGTACAAAGAGCATGAACAGACACTTTTCAAAAGAAGACATACAAGCAGCTAACAAATATTTGAAAAATGTACATCATCACTAATCATTCCAGAAATGCAGATTAAAACCACAAAGAGATAACATCTCACACCAGTCAGAATGTCTGTTATCAAAAAGTCACAAAACAATCGATGCTGCTGGTGAGGCTGCAAAGAAAAGAGAACACATATACTTTTGGTGACAATGTAAATTAGTTCCAGCACTGTGGAAAGCAGTTCAGAGATTTCTCAATGACCTTAAAACAAACTACCCTTCAACTCAGCAATCCCAGTACTGGGATTACTGGTATACTCCCAAAAGAAAATAGAACACTATACCAAAAAGACACATGCACTCATGTGTTCATCAGTACACTATTAACCATACTGAAAACATAGAATCACCCTAGGTGTCCCTCAGTGGTGGATGGGATAATCTGCAGAGTATATGTGGTGCATACACACCATGGAATATTATGCAGCCACGACAAGAATGAAATCGGTCTGGCGCGGTGGCTCACGCCTGTAATACCAGCACTTTGGGAAGCCGAGGCAGGTGGATCACGAGGTCAGGAGATCGAGATCATCCTGGCTAGCACAGGCGAAACCCCGTCTCTACTAAAAATATAAAAAATTTAGCGGGTGTAGTGGCGAGCCCCTGTAGTCCCAGCTACTCCAGAGGCTGAGGCAGAAGAATGGCGGGAACCTGGGAGGCGGAGCTTGCAGTGAGCCCAGCCCGGGCCACTGCACTCCAGCCTGGGCGACAGAGCCAGACTCCTCCAAAAAAAAAAAAAAAAAAAAAAAAAAAAACACAGAATGAAATCATGTTATTTACAGCAACTGGAGCTGGAGGTGATAATCCTAAGAGAGTTAATGCAGGAAGAGGAACCCAAATACCACATGTTCTTACTTGTAAGTAGGAGCTAAACCTTGAGTACACACAGACATAAACATGAGAACAGGAGACACTGTGGACTGCTAGTGGGGGATGGAGGAGGCGGGGCATGGATTTAAAAACTACCTATAATGTACTATGTTCACCACCTGGGGCAATATACCCATGTACCCTTTGTAGCTGAAATAAAAGTTGCAGTTAAAAAAAAACAATAAAAATACAAAATAATGTAATTATAAAATAAAAATAATTGGAGAGATATGTATTGTTTTTAGTTTGCAAAACTTGATATTGTTAATACATCAGTCTTTCTCAAACTTATCTATAGATTCATGTATCCCTATCAAAATCGTAGTAGAATTTTTTGAAGAACTTCAAAAGCTGATTCAAAAATTCGTATCCACATGCAAAGATTCTATAACAGCCAAACCATATTTGGAAATAAGAACCAAGTTGCATGACTAATACTACAACAAAAGTCTAAACGTTAAAAGTGTTCTATTTTTAACACATGGATGCCTAGAATATGCTCCTTAATTAACTTTCTAAATGCCTATTTTGATCATTTTCAGTGATAAAAAAACTGATTTCTTAAATGCCTAAAGTTTATTTTCTCCCTTAAAGTAAAAACACTGTATCTCAGCCTTTTAATGTAGACCTTTTTTTTTTTTTTCTCTTTGCCTTTTTTTAACATTCAATTAGACTCAAACGGGTACATTACACTAAAATGTTTAAAACACTCTAAAAATACAGTTAGCAAGATTCAGTACAGAATAGACGTGCCATTTGGTGGGACGTGATATCTATCTGTAGTTAATGTACCTTCCCTAAGTGCACTATTACTTATTTTTCTGTAACCTATACAGATCTATATAAAATATTAACTTCCATAGCTTGAATTTGGGGAAAATATAACCATAAAACATAATACATTTTGAGGGCACATTGATTACTGTTACACTGAGTGTGAAAGAAAAAAAAAAAGGCCTGATGAAGAAAAGTGACAGGAAATAACAATAAAGAACTTTTGTCAACTTATTTTAATGTGGTGGTAAATGAAACATTTATTTTTATCACCTGTCAAATGAGAAACCATTTGTTTTAAACGAGAAATACCAAACACTGTAAAATGAGACACCAAAGAAAAAAAGTCCATGAGTCAGTGAAGATGTTTATATAGTCATAGAAATTTAAAGCCTTAGTGCGTGAAGACATTCTTTACAGATAGGAGAGGTGCTCAGCAGGTTAGATTGAGGTTTGAACTAACCTATGCCTCACAAAGCATTAACTGACAGACATACGTGTTTCATTCTATCTGTGTCAGTTTAAAACAACAAAAAAATATTGGAGAATGGTTTATGTAGTTTGCCATCTGTTGCAAATTTTTTAACACTATATAATTTGCATCTGACAATAAAAGAATGTGGACAGCTTATTTCCTGATTGCCTTAAATTATCCATCTCTCTGTGCCTTCCTGGACGTCCTGGAGACTGAGCCTGTGGGTTATATCATCTGGGCTCCACTGCTCTCTGGCTCTCTATTATATGTACAGTGCAAGTTACTGACAGGAGATCAGAGAAAGAGGAAGGTCAGCCATTCCTTCCCATTCTCTCCATGTTTTAGCACTGCCTGTCAGAGAATAGTTGTTCCCTTCCTGTACTACACAGCATTTCTGAGTACACTTCTCAGATTTTTCTAACACCGTTTTCTACCCTTAACAATGCAGACGTGGGTGTTATAATAGCTCCTCACAGTTGCTTTTCTCTGAATAGCTCATCATCTCTTCTATATTCTGGTAAGCCTGCTCATAAATCTGTAAATATTCCCTTTATCTGAACCATTAGGAGAATCCTGTTCACTGTAGCAGCTCGGCCTGATAAAGTGTATTACTAAATAAGCGTGATTTTATGGCAGGACTGTTGTAACTTTTAAAAATAAATATCGACATTTTTTATTAAGTTGCAGATATACTGGCCAGGAGTTGTGACTCACTCCTGTAATCTCAGCACTTTGGGAGGTAGAGAATAGTTTGAGACTAGGAGTTCGAGACAACCCTGGGCAATAAAACAAGACCTTGCCTCACCCAAAAATTTCAAAATAAAAAATAGAAGCAGCACATGTTTAATATTAGTGTGAAATAACATCTGAAATTTATTGAATTTTAGAATACAATAGGTAATATTATAAGCAACATATTTATTATCTCTCTAAATCCTCACAACAGTTCTAAAAACTAATGTTGCAAACTAATCGAAGTCAATCTAGTAGTGGTTCTTAATTGTAAAATTCTTTTGGTAAATATTAATTAACTTGAGTGGTAGACTCTCCAGAGGTATTTTCTAACTTCACTAATATGTAGAATATAATTATGAAAACAAATATTAGAGTAAATTCAGCCCAAAATGCATTAGTCCTGTTTTTCGTAGGTTCACTGAAAGGCTCACACTTTATCTATCCAGAAGCAGAAATTACGTGAGGAGACAGTATTCTCTATGAAGTAGGGGAAAAACAGGACTAATGGGAATTAGAGTCTGAGCACTGCTCAGGAGGTATTCAAAGATCAGCTTTCTAGTTTCTTGTAACTCATTCTCACAACAAAAGTGAGTTCCATAAAATTGTGAGACCCATAAAAACAAAGACAGTGTGTCCCAAGCACTTTTCTTGAAACCATTCATTTCGTGAATAAAACTGATTTTTAATATTTCTCTGGTTAATTGAAATGCCCTCTGGTACAGATTTCAATAACGATATTTAATAGGTACAGGAAAGCACATCTGTTACATTGATTCTGTTAATGTATTTCAAATGTTAATTAATCACCTCAAGGTGTAGATTAAAGATAATACAATCATAGAGTATAATGCTTAGACACAAGCATTTTTGATCTTTTTTTTTCCATCAGGAAAAAAAAAAAAATCAAGTCCTAAATAGAGACAAAGATTTTCTTATAATTAAGGCATGAAGAGGACCATGCCCCCAGAATCACTATAACAGATGTGGTAATATGTTGTATATACTATCTCATAAGGCCATGTCCATTCATTCCATTTCACCATCTGATTATTCACCAGTATCTCTCTTCTGTCTTTCTCTCTTACTCTCATTCTCACTTTGCTCTCACTGTTGGTCAATTACTTATGCATGTATGCATGTGCACATGCACATGCCCACAGAGAGAGAGAAGAGAGAGAGAGAGAGAGACGCTTTTTGCTAAATAATTGGATAGTTGATATTATTTGATGTGTCACCTCCTAAACACTTAAGTATATCTTAATAACGGGAACATTGCCCTACATATCATAATACATTACCAAACTCAGAAAAGTTAACATTAATACTGCCAAAGGAGAAATTTCACCAGTCTAAGCTAAATAGTTAAGAAAAACCATACTCAATGTCTATTTCAATCCTGGAGAGAGATCAGAACATAGACTGAATTCACCTCCACCGAAGCAATGTCAGGGTTTTTAAAAGCTGGGGTAGACCTTCTGTGTTTCCTGATTATTCTTAACCAAAGTAAAAGTCAACTTTCTTTTATCTTCATGACAGTAGGTGGTTTTACTGCTTGGAGCAAAACACACAAAAATTAGGTGTCTACTTTCCTACAAAGACTCAGAGATAGGAACACTATATTCCTTGATGATTACATTGCAAAGGAATGGATCCCAGATCCTTAAAAAAAATGTGGTTTAATCAAAAAGCTAGAAAGATCTCAAACCTACATCCTAATTTGGCAAACCAAATCCTACATAAAAGCATTAGAGAAATAAGAGCAAACAAACCCCAAAGCTAGCAGAAAACAAGAAATAACCGAGATCAGAGTGGAACTGAAGGAGACAGAGATTAAAAAAAAAAAAAAAAAAAAACCTTCAAAAAGTAAAAAAAGTAAATGAATCCAGAAGCTGGTTTTTTGACCAAAATAATAAGATAGATATACCACTAGCTAGACTTCTAAAGAAGAAAAGAGAGAGAAATAAAATAGACAGAGTGAAAATGAAAAAGGGGATATCACCACTGACCTTAGAGGAACACAAACAACCATCAGAGAATACTATAAACACCTCTGTGCAAATAAAATAGAAAATTTAGAAGAACCACATGTTCTCCCCTTTAACTGGGAGAAAAACAATGAGAACACATGGACACAGGGAGAGGAACAACACACACTGGGGTTCACCTGCGGGGGATGGGGGAGGGAGAGCATCAGGAAAAATAGCTAACATATGCTGGACTTAATACCTGGGGGATGGGTTGATAGGTGCAACAAACCACCATGGCACAGTTTACCTATGTAATGAACCTGCACATCCTGCACATGTATCCCAGAACTTAAATACAATAAAATAAAATTAAAATGTTGTGGCTTACAAAAACTGACTGCAGGCTTTTAAAGCTTTACATGTTAAACAGACAGAAGAATATTTTTAAATTATAAGTTACCTAAAGTAAATACTCTAAGAAAAGAGAGGAGAGGAAGCTCTTTGCTTATGCCAACCTGATTTTCTAAGGACTAAAGGTAAAAGGAAGTTTAGAGGAGGCGGGAAGAAGCCTGTCTAAAGTTTGGTTAAACTAAAGGAAATGTTAAGGTGGCAGCTGTGGTGAATAAAATATTAATAATTAAACAATTATTAGCTAATATAAAACCAATATGAAATTCAAGTGTCCCCAAGTTGTACTTTATAGCTATCAAAAAAATCTGGCATCCAAGGAATGAACATGAATTGCATTTTATTTTCATGTGTCTTTAGTCTCCTTAAATAGAGAAAAATGCCTCAGCTTTATTTTTATGTGATGTTAAGGTATTGAAGAATGCAGGCCAGTTGTTTTAGAAAGGTCTATTTATATTGAGGTGTTTTATAACATTAGCATATATATAATACAACAATAGGCATTATCCTTACCTCCTTTTTATAAATGGAGAAACTAAAAGGAAGATTAATTCTATTGATCCGAATCACATCATTTCTAAATAACTAGCAGAGCTAGGAACTGATTCAAGCAGTAAGATCTATCATTCTTAATTGTTGTAAAACTACACTTTAATAATTTCTAAAATACTCAAAATATGTACCTTTCCTGTTCTACATTTATTCATCAACAAGTTGGCGGCCACGATTTATGTTTTGTTTTTTTTTTTACGATTTATGTTATTAATACATATGTTGTGCGGTTCCACCTGCCTAGCTCTGCTCTCAGACCTCAGTACACAGAGATATATAAAATTAAGTCAGTGTTCTAAAAGAATATTGAAAATTAATGATAAAAAATAGACTATCCTACATGAACATAAATATGGAAAACATAGATACTGGGGACTACTAGAGGAAGGAAAGAGTGAGAGAAACAAGGGCTGAAAAACCTATTGGGTGCTATGCTTACAACCTAGGTGATGGGATCATTTGTACCCCTGTCCTCAGCATCACACAATATATCTATGTAATGAACCTGCATATATACCCCTGAATCTAAAATAAAGGTTAAAATTACTTAAGAACTTAAAAATTAAAAAATCAGAAAGTTGAATAAAATAAGATAAATGTATGTAAAAATAAATAAATAAGGGATAATCCAAATCCAAGATTAGAGACATATAACTGAGCTAAATAATACTTTTGATTGGAGCAGCTTGTTTCAGAATTAAAAACCTGGTATAACTTTTTACAGGTTTCATTCATTTCATTTTGCCTGATACTTCAACTTCGATAACTTTGTTTACTTTTAATTGAATGTTATACTAAAACTTTGTTGTAATTACATCAATAATGAATTTTAATTTTAGCAAAGTATAAATGTTTATACAAATAAAAATAATAAATTGAAAGTTCAAACTCAGTCTTCCTGTTGATAAAATGAGAAATTAGCATCAACTGTTGGTTTTTCCCCTCAATAGCAGCCCTAGAAACTACAGAAAAGAGATGGAAGAATGTATATCAATAACAAATTAAACGCTGATAAATTGCAAGTAGATCTAAGGATATTCCAGACTTACATGGGGTGATGGGCAGCCAGTGACAACACACCAAGGTCAGCAGTGAGGATATGATCTTTTAAGTTCTGTTTTTATTTCTCTGCTATAGGCACAAACCATCCAATGTCAGTGTTGGCATAAAAATTTCAGAGTAGAGTAAAAGCATTTGGTGCAGAGAACCTGATGAAATCTCATTTAAGCATCTCTCCAACCTCTGTCCCTACAAACCTTTTAAACCGACGTATTACTGTATAATACTTGCAGTTCTGATTTTTAAATAAAGATGTATGGTTGAGTCCTTGCCTACAGACATAGGCTGTTGGAGAATCGGCAAACAGAGATGGTTGATTACAGTTTTCCAGTATCTGGGGCTCTTAGTCCTGGGGTTCATTGACTTTCTTCAACAAAGAAAACCAACAAGATCAGCAAATTATTGAAAAAGATTGATGACTAAATTAAAAAATCAATTATATTTTCAAAACCAGCAATACTCTACTAGAAAATATAAATAACATACTTGCAATAAAAAAACACATTTTAGAAATTAACTTAAAAAGGATCACACAGGAACTAAATGGAGACTTGGAGAGATTTTCCATGCTATTGGCTTGGATGACTTCAATATATAAAGACATTAACTTTCTAGGATAAATTTGTACATTCATTGTAATCTCAATCCAAATTCAAGCTGAAAATGAAGAGCTCCTAAAATTTTAATAATATTTATAAGATAAATAGTTCACAAACACCCAAGTTCAACTCTTTTGAAGTGTGATTTTTTTAAACAAGACATCAAGAGCACAAACCATAAAGACTAAAGTGAAAATTAAGAATTAACAGACAGATTTAACACATAAATACCCTATTTAGAGAAAATATGTGCAGCATCTAAAATCTAATCATTACTAATATCTAGAATATATAAGGAACTCCTAAACACCAATAACGAAATGAAAGAACTAAAATAGAATAACAGGGAAAATGCAATTTATAAAAGAAGAAAGTCAAAAAGTAACAAACATATAAATATGTGTTCAAATGTATACATTAATTAATGCAATTTTAAAACAGTGTTGCTCTTCACTTTGCATTCATCGAAATCCAAAAATTATAATGATAGGTAATGCCATGTGTTGTCAATGACATGGAATATGGAAGCTTCATGCACCACTGGCAACAAACAAAGCTGATGCAGCCATTCTGGTAAGCAATCAGGCAGTATTTGATCAAACTGATCATATAAGCACTATGATCCAGAAATCTTATTTTTTGTTGTGCATACAGAGACATGCTCACACATGCTAATATGGGCATATATATATATATATTATATACACACATATATATTATGTAATGTATATATTATTAGAGATTGTAGTAGTGAGGAACGAGAACAATCTGGTTTTCCATTTCTAAAGCAATGGATTAGGAAAAATTTCACAAAGAACATGGTAGAATACTATCAATATTCATAAGGTACATGAATATTTTTTTAAAATTTTAGTGTAAAATTAAATATAAATTATGAAATCTATTGCACAGTACAACTAACCTAAAAATACACATAAACAGTAGTACATAGGTTTACAGAACACGTAAAAATAAAATTACCCTCATCAAATGCATTAGAACAGTTGCATATAAAGTTAAAATGAAAGAGAAGTGAGGATGGGGAATAAACAGCAAATAAATGTGGCTAGTGACTATTGAGGTATTTTTAAAACTGTGAGAATCCTTATCTAAGTGATTTTCCTTTCCAGACAGGGGTCTGACTCTGTGCTCAAAATGCATCCAAGTGAAGAAAGTGGTAAATTTAGGGAGCTGCGTCTGATTTTTCAGCTACCAGAACTAATGCTTTTCCTTATGATTGTATGCTTTACTAATCAATAATAAAGATTACTTTATTGATGTTAAGTAAAACATGCCCCTTCCTTCCTTCCTTCCTTCCTTCCTTCCTTCCTTCCTTCCTTCCTTCCTTCCTTCCTTCCTTCCTTCCTTCCTTCCTTCCTCCCTCCCTCCCTCCTCCCTCCCTCCCTTCCTTCCTTGCTTCTTCTTCCTTCATTCCTTCTTTCTTTTTGTTTTACAATTTAACATTTATGATGATACCAATTGGTTATAGAAGTAGAATTTTTGCAGATCTATGAACCAAAATTGCTAATGAACTTTTTGCTAAAAAAATGAAAGGGGATTTTAAAAAAGTGATATGATGTTTTTATTCCAGAATATCTGCTTACGCAATCCCAGTTAAATAAGGGAAAATCCTCCCAGCAAATTGTTATTATTTTTTATTATACTTTAAGTTTTGGAATACATGTGCAGAACGTGCAGGTTTGTTACATAGGTGTACATGTGCCACAGTGGTTTGCTGCACCCATCAACCCCTCATCTAATCTACATTGGGTATTTCTCCTAGTGCTATCCCTTCCCTTGTCGCCCACCCTCCAACAGGCCCCTATGTGTGATGTTCCCCTCCCTGTGTCCATGTGTTCTCATTGTTCAACTCCCCTTTATGAGTGAGAGCACGCAGTGTTTGGTTTTCTGTTCCTGTGGTAGTTTGCTGAGAATTATGGCTTCCAGCTTAATCCATGTCCCTGCAAAGGACATGAACTCATTATTTTTTAAGGCTGCATAGTATTTAATGGTGTATATGTGCCACATTTTCTTTATCTAGTCTATAATTGATGGGTTTTGGGGTTGGTTCCAAGTCTTTGCTATTGTGAATGGTGCTGCAATAAGCACACGTGTGCATGTGTCTTTATAATAGAATGATTTATAATCCTTTGGGTATATATCCAGTAATGGGACTGCTGGGTCAAATGGCATTTCTTGCTCTAGATCCTTGAAGAATCGCCACACTGTCTTCTACAATGGTTGAACTAATTTACACTCCCATCAACAGTGTAAAAGTGTTCCTATTTCTCCACACCCTCTCCAGCATCTGTTGTTTCCTGACTTTTTCATGATTGCCATTATAACTGGCCTGAGATGGTATCTCACTGTTGTTTCGATTTGCATTTGTCTAATCACCAGTCATGATGAGCTTTTTTTCATGCTTTTGGCTGCATAAATGTCTTCTTTTGAGAAGTGTCTGTTCATATTCTTTGCCCACTTTTTGATGAGGTTGTTTGCTTTTATCTTGTACATCTGTTTAAGTTCCTTGTAGATTCTGGATATTAGACCTTGTCAGATGGATGGATTGCAAAATTTTTCTCCCATTCTGTAGGTTGCCTGTTCACTCTGATGATAGTTTCTTTTGCTGTGCAGAAGCTCTTTCGTTTAATTAGTTCCCATTTGTCAATTTTGGCTTTTGTTGTAATTGCTTTTGGTGTTTTAGTCATGAAGTCTTTGCTCATGCTTATGTCCTGAATGGTATCGCCTAGGTTTTCTTCCAGGGTTTTTATGGTTTTAGGTCTTACCTTTAACTCTTTAATCCATCTTGAGTTAATTTTTGTATAAGGTGTAAGCAAGGGGTCCAGTTTCAATTTTCTGCATATGGCAGGTCACTTTTCCCAACACCATTTATTAAATAGGGAATCCTTTCTAGAACCATTGCTTGTTTTTGTCAGGTTTTTCAAAGGCCAGCAAATCATTTTACAGAAGTCTTAATAAAATTTGTATAACATACAATTGAAAATTGTTAGTGTATAAATCATGGTTCACCAAATAGAGCAAAAAGGAGTTATACCATTCCCTTATTATTGTGACAGTACTTGTAAATTAAATAACAACAACAATCACAATAATAAAACAAAAAAACCCTGAAGGTAGAATAAATATAGAAACTAAAACAAAATAAAGTAAGTAGTACTGCCTTGCAGTTTTGAAAAAATCTTCTAATGCTTCTATTGTTGATGCTGTCTTGGAAGAAATGATATTTATCCATAAGCTAACCCATAGCTATTAATTTTCCAAAAGAATCCACAAGTAGATAGAGGCCATATCAAGATTATAGCTAAATTTAAATGTATTATGTTAGAGTTAGAACAATATAAAGAGAAATGTTAGAAGACCAGTGCATCCTGCTATCATGGATTTTTAGAATAAATGATCGGAGAAGTATACCACTAATTTAGATAGTTACTAAATGAAAGAAATAATTCTATAGCCAATGTGGCTACAAACTTTTGTGACGAGACACTCGCAGATTATAATATTAACTGATGGCAGTGGGTGAAGGTGGAAATTTAGCAAACATACACTGAGAAAGCCAAACTGCTCTACTCCCTCCCAAACTAACAAATGGTATAGTATACTCTTTCCAAAACAATAGTAATGTAAAGGAAACAGACAAATCTAGATCAGCAATGCGAGAATAAGAGATCATCGAGAATTTGATATTATTGATACAAATTGTGTATATTCTTATCTTTGGTGCTATTTGTAACCTGACTTTGGGGCTGGGAAGAAAATATGCAGAGGGTAGTTACCATATATGTGTTAGATAAGCATCAAAATTTGATACTTTCTCCCCTTGAATAACTTCCTACCAATTAAAAAGTGTTATTAAAGTGAAGATGAAGAAAAGGAGGAAGAACAAAACCAAGTGAAATTGTTTACATAACTACTGAAAAACGGAATTACAAATAAAAGAGAAAATTGATGAGTTTGCCCCTGCAGAACTGGTAGCACATTAACAGTAGCTGAGAGGTTGAAAAATAGTTTCAACTTTAGATATAACATATACTCCATATATTTATTTTGGTTGAATTAAAATTCAGTGATGAGAATCACAAATGAGGCATAAAATAGTTGATGAGGGGCACAATTCTCCTCCTTGCTTAAATGGGAAAGAATCTGAAAATGATCAACTGAAGGGAAGAGATCTAACACAATCCCTGAAAAAAGAGGCCAGGATCTTAGGCAATGATATAAGAGAAATGTTTACAAGAAATATGAGAAACTTTTAGAGATAACTAGATATAGACAGTAAGTGTGCAACGTGCATGGGAGGGATGAAGAGAATACTCTGAAAGGCCCAAAGGTACAATGTGGAGGGTACATAAATGCTTTGGTGGAAAATCGAAAAACATGACAGGAGATATGCTTTGTGTTATGTCACCATTACATTAAAGTATGAGTGAGATGAGGACATTATGTAAAAACGAAAACACATTAACCTACAATTTTTAAATTGAATGTGAGCCAAATGTACCTTTGACTTGACTATAATTGGACCTCCAAAAGCCTTTGGGATTTCCCTGAACTTCTTCTCTAATAAAAATTAACTGATATAGAATTCTAGGAAGGTAACAAGATGATATTGCTCTGATTTAAAAAAAGAGTGTATTGACTTCCACTATCTGTTTAAAAACTCCATCTTGTAGATATACAAGGCAATTGGTTCATGGAGAATGACAGGAAGGAGACTGGGGACCAAACAAGGCAATTTCCTTGAGAGATTTACCTGGAGTTGACATGATAAAGCCAGTATAGCAAGACATTTAACAAGGATTGTTGGTGTGTCATCATAACAGATTTGGCTAGCCCCTCTTATCCTTATTGTTTTAAATATAGCCATATTTAATCTTCAATTATGTGGAGTGGACTTTAGTACACTTTCACAGTTCTCCCAAAGGAACATTTAATTCAATGGCATGCTATCATAAAGTATTACAGCAGCACTTACACTTCAAAATCAATAGAATTAATTGATGCATTAACTTGAAAATATAATAATAATTGCTTCTCAAAAAGACAGAAAAATGTAAGGTCAGTGGTCACTCGTAACAACTAAAGAATGACTGATTTAATCAGACTAAATACAACGTCCGGCAACGTCCATGAAATGTGGAACAATCATAAGGGGCTAGATTATGTCCCTAAATATGAGAAATGGATTACTATTTTTTGACCCCTTCTCTCCCACAACAAGTAAGAAGTACAGAGGCTAATGGAGCAGCAGCTTGCATTCTGGTGAATTACATCTCTCATGTAGGGATAATGCTGAGCCCTTTCTACAAGGTCCTGATACCTGTATTTTAATAAAATTTGTATTTTAATGAGATCTGAAAGGAAATAAATATTTAATTTTTTACAAATGTGACTGAGACATTGCTTTTAGGATCTTATGATCTAGGCACTCAAATAAGTTTTAAAATTTGTAGTTAGAGTAAGTTCTAGTATTCAATTGTACCGTTGGGAAATTCTTAACAATCATTTATTTTATATTTCAAAATAGCTGGAAAAGACAATGTGTAATGTTCCTCAAACAAAGAAGAGAAAAATATTTGAGGTGATGAATATCACAATTATTCTGATTTGATCATGACACACTGCATACAGGTTTCAAACTACCACACGCACCCCAAAAATGCATAACTACAATACATTAATAAAAAGCAAGTAATTAAAAAAAAAAGTATGGTGTATTTGGAAGGGATTAAAACTACAACTTTGTAAATACCACATGGATTTTAGATTTGAAATAGGTCTTTGTGGAAACTCAATACAACTGTTGAAAGACAATGGGAAGCTCCTTACTGGACATGCAAAGAGTCTGCTTTCAACATAAAATTATATCAGAAAACCCTGAGACCAGAAGTACCTATCATGTCTTGTGAAATAGCAGAGAAATATTTAAATGAAGAGGGAGAAATTCAATGCTTAAGATTATGCGATATAAAATGTCTGGAGGAATTCTTCTTTTTAATGAAAACCTTACTTGAATTTCTTTAGGATTAACGATGGAGACCTTAGAACCTCCCTGCTCATATTACTGTATGAATTAAAGTATATCTTCCCTTGCTGTCAAGGCAAAACAAGCTTTTTGATTTATTAATGAAAGCCCCTTGGTTGAAAGCCATGCTATGATTTAGAAATCTCTGAAAATAAGGCCTGTAGTTTGTCAATTTTGGGTGGAAAACTGTGGGAATAAATTGATACCATAGGTAAAGCTGACTGTCCACTATTGAGAAGTGTTAATATAAATTAGATATATGTTTTCAGAAAAATATTAAAATATTTACAGAGTATTAGACTGCTACAATCGTCTTAGGATGCAGTCAGGCAAATGGACCCTAGATGATGGGACACTACCATATGGTGTATTTAGTTATGGATGAGTTCTTGTGGAAATGTGAGGAAGAACCCAGACTGAGTGGTTGGCATGGAAAGGGAGTGGAATTGTAAGGCAGATGCATTGCACAGATGCTTAGTACTGGACACATGGGTTAATATAGTAAGTCTAAACAGAAGTGTGCAAGCAACCCAAAGATAAGCCAAATGATAGTATACTCCTTTCACATTCTGTGAACAACTATCATGCTAAAAGACTGTACTAAGTATCATTAGAAAAGAAAGTGCTTACAGATGTCTTAGAAAAATTTTTTGAGGTCTAGGTTCTGCATACAATGACAAGACAATATTATGTCAGACTTTACTGCCCGACAGATGATTTCATAAAGCAACCCATAAACTGGGGTTAATTTTGTGCTTTTATATTGCACACATTCCCTTAACTGCCAGTAACAAAATTATATATGATAGTTTAGTCAGTACTAGTTTCAATAAGTCAACAGGAGCTTTAAGAATAAAATTCAGAATTTAGAATCCCACGAAAATTAAAATATTTGAGGCTTGTCATCACGTTGGAAAATATTTGCTGGCCCTACTTTATGCACTAATGGGAGACTTTCTCTGAGACTTAACTTGGTAATCAGTATAGAAAGAAAAAAAAATAGGATTGATTAAGCACGTTGTTAAGTTGATGGAACATCAGTCTCAACAACAATGCTGGGAGAGGTCTTGGAGTCTCACAAAAATAATTTAAAATTATTTTAACAATTATGAAATTTGATATTATAAATCACAGTGGCCAAAATTTCTAGAGGTCTGGAGGGTGTGTGTTTCATTTCCAAAATAGAAACACTATGTTAAAGTGGTAGCTGGACATCACCGAGGAGTAAGATCTTGCAATTGTTCTCCATTAACTCAAGTACGATGCATATAAAGAAAATTGTATTTCCCATGGTTTACTTTGCCAGAAATGAAGGACCAACAATATATCTTGTCTTTGGGGTTTAAATGAGGAATGTTATTTAATAATAACTGGAAGTCTAAGTTGGGAACAGCCTGTATTATGATATTATCAGTTATCTCCAGAATGTTTATGTTTATTCCCAAATGAAATTCAAAATTTACTGAACAATGGCTTCTAATCACAACTGCAGGCATTAGAAATACCATTTCTGTGGAGAAGGAAGGAAACCTGATACAGTATCATTTATGGGTGTTAAGGATTTAAATCTCCCTGCCATGTCTGCTGTGTATAAAAAAGTGTTGGTGAATTCTAATTGATTAAGTAAAAAGCTAAGTTATATAGATAATATTCTCAAGGATAGGCAAATATTTCTGTGGGATATTGTAAAACCCTTAAATGATGTGCTACTACTTCGGTTTGAATGTTTGTTCCCTCCTAACTTCATGTTGAAATTTGATCCCCAGTGTTAGAAAGGGGGCCTTATAGAAGGTGTTTAGGTCATGGGGGTGGATTCCTTATGAACAGATAAAGGCTGTCCCTCAGGGATGAATTCTCATGAGCTGGTTGTTAAAAAGAGCCTGGGACCTACCCCCTCTCTGTTTCCTTTTTTCTCACTATGTGATCTCTACACAAACCAGCTCGCCTGTGCCTTCCCCCACGAGTAGAGAGAGCCCAAAGCCCTCACCAGTTGCAGATGCCCAACTTCAGTCTTTCCAGTCATCAGAATCATGAGCCAAATACACCTTTTATAAATAAATTACTCAGTCTCTGGTATTCCTTTACAGAAACACTAAATGGACTAAGATAGGTACTTGTCATAAATGACTGTCCAGAAAAATAAGTCAATTTAACCCTAGAAAATTTAAAAATGTAGTCATTTCATACATATAAAACATTTCAAATAACTTTTCATTATGTATAAAATAAAAATTTTCATGAGAGTGCATCGAAGTATCTATTAAGGAGTATGGTCACAATTAGCATTATGAGGGGACACTCCTCGTTGGATGACTTGTGAGTGTTGGGTTAACGGTATATTGATTAGTTTGCGATATTTTTCTCTCCTTTTTTGCAATCTTTTTATCTAATATTGAATCAACAAATGTGTACAGATATCCAGTCATATTTAAAAACATGTCATTGTCTAAGTATTTTACGTTTGCCTTTACCTTAAGGCCTCTCTGTCACTTTACTGCTTCCTTTAGAGACACTGATCTTTTTGCCTCACCATCTCTTAAACATCCTTCAAATTAACTCCTCATGGAACTTTCTTTGTCCTTGAATTTGAGTTACAGGCTTTTTTTCTATTTACTTCTATAGAACTATAATCAATACCAGTTCAAATCCCATTTACTTGTTTCTCTCAATTTTTAGATCAGAGTTCCTTACAGTGGAACTCACAGGCCACTGCATCAGCATCATATAGAGATCAATTTTAAAATGTGTGTCCTTGCATCTCACTCTAGACTTACTAAATCAGAAACTCTGGAGCCTGGGAATAAGCCCTTATGAGCAGTAATATTTTAAAAAAATCTGTACTCTATAATATCTGAGGTAGCCTAGGTACTAAGTCTTCTGACATAAAGTGCAATAAGGTTATAGAACTTCAACCCTGCTCCTGCTACCAGCTACTTTCCTGCTAGAACAGATTTCTCCAACATGAATAATTTATAACCACTTTAATACGAATAGTAAATATGCAATTTATGGACCATTGAGTAGACAACTCAGAGAGGTATGGCCTCAGGGGTGAAAAAAATTAGCCCAAATAGAGAGCCAAGAAATAAATGCACCTAATTTTTGACAAGACCACCAAAAAGACACAATGGGGAAAAGATAGTCTTTACTAGGAAGACCGAAATTTCTTCATGAAAATGAGTGAAATTGAAGTCATGTCATACACAGCAATCAACTCAAAATGGATAAAAAACCTAAATGTAAAAAATGAAACCACGTAAGTCTTCAAGTAAAACATAGGAGAAAAGCACCTCAACATTTGGTCTTGGCAATTACTTTCTAAATATCAAAGAAAAAGCTCAGGCTACAAGAGCAAAAATAAACAAATGAGACTATATCAAAATTAAAAGCTTCTGCACACCCAAACAAACAAAAATAAACAAAATAAGGCAAACTACATACAGACTGTGAAAAAATATTTGTAAGCCATATATCTGATAAGGGGTTAGCATCAAAATTTATAAAGAATCATTACAACTCAATAGTAGAAAAACAAATAGCCTAATTTAAAAATGGGTAAAGGAACTGAACAGACATTTCTCTAATGAATATGTAAAAATGGCCGGGCACAGTGGCTTACACCTCTAATCCTAGCACTTTGGGAGGCCCAGGAGGGCAGATCACCTGAGGTCGGGAGTTTGAGACCAGCCTTGCCAACATGGCAAAACCATGTCTCTACTAAAAATAATATGAAAAGGTGCTTGACATCACTAATCATCAGGGAAATGCCAATTAAAACCACTACAAAGCGTTACTTTGTACCTGTAAGGATGTTTATCATGAAAAATACAAGAGATAATAAATGCTGGTTAGAGTGTGGAGTTAAGGGAACCCTAATACACTGTTGGTGGGAATGTAGACCAGTACAGCCATATGGAAAGCAATGTGGCAGATCCTAAAGTAATTACAAATAGAACTAACATAAGACCCAGCAATCCATATTTCAGATACATACCAAATAGTGATGAAATCACTACCTCAAAGAGATATCTGTACTCCTATGTTTGTTGCAGCATTATTTATAATAGTTAAGATATGAAAACAAAGTGTCACTGATTAATGAATAAACAGAATGTAGTATGCAGATACAATGGAATATTATTCAGTCTTGGCAGGCTGATTGTATTTTAAAACAAAACTCAAGAATATTTATAGTATGTAAAAATGTCCAATGCTCAATAAGGTAAAATTATTGTATCTGGCATTCAATCAAAAATTAACAGGAAAGAAAAGAGGGATGCAAATATGACCCGTCATGATGATAAAAAAAAAAAAAAAAAAAAAGCAGAGAAATGACAGCAATAAGCCCTATGCTGGCTAATATCCCTTGTATATATAGCTATGCTTTGCAGCCAACATCTATGATGCTGTTGCATTTCATTTTCTACATAAATTATTGCCATAGCAACATTTAGAATATTTAGAATATGTATTTTTCAGTAATCAAGTTTCAGATTTTCAATCTAGACTTAAAATCTTTCATGTAATATAGTGTTTATTGTAACATGTTTTGGAAATTCTCATAGGTTTATTTGTTATTAAAATTATAACTGTTTCTTACACATATTATTTTTGGTCCTTTTTCTTTTATATATGTGCCTTTGTTAACTGTACGCTTAAGGAAACAACAGTGATGATTGAGGTTTTATTTTTGATAATTTGCCTTTCTATAATCCATTTGGGAAGTGGTAAGTTATTGTTTTGAATTTCATCATCTAATATTTTTCTTCTGCTGCATGCTAATAAATGGCTCCATTAAACTATTGATTGTTACTATCTGTAAACTGAATTTATCACAGCGGCATCATTGTTTTCTATTATGTAGTAATTTGCTTTTCATTTATTTCATTTCGTTACATACATCTAAACACCCTGTATTAGAGACCATATAGGTTTGTACATTTAACATGATGTTGCTTTTTATAATTATTTTATTCAAAACGTAAGTGGATTTAAAATATAGATATTATTAACAGAGGAACATACTTTTTAAAAATACTATCAAATTACTTAAAATTCAATGTTCCAAAGTGTTACCACTGTAATAAAAAGTAAACTAATAATATCTCTCTGTTTTAAAATAATTTCTAAAACTAAACTAATAATATCTCTCTATTTGAAAATAATTTCTAATATTCTTATATATATTTAGGTTTAAAGGGTCGCTCTAAATCCACTTATATTTTAGTCCTTACTATGTAGCCTTTCCTTTGGATCATTGAACTATCCCCATCCTTCCAATTTTGCTGTAGTTAACCAAGGTTAGGTCCTGTTGATCGCAACCAAATAAACTTTGACCCAACCTAGGTGTCCATCTATGAACAAGTGGATAAAGAAACTTTGGTATATACACATCCAATGAAATATTATTCAGCCTTAAAAAAGGAGGACTTTCTACCATTTAGATGAAACTGGAGGACTTAATGCTAAATGAAATAAGTCAGACACAGAAATAAAAATATTGCATGATCTCATTTGTGGAGTCTTTAAATAATGTTAATATATGGAGATAAAGAATAACACAGTGGTTACCAGGGTTGGGGTTGTCGAGGGGGGATGAAATGAGAAAATATACATAAAAAAATATAAAGCAGATCTGTAGGATAAACAAATCAAAAAATCTAATATACAACACGAGGACTATCACTAATAACAGTATATTCAAAATTTTTGCTAAATGAGTAGATTATAGCTGCTCTTGCCACAGAGGTAAAATGGGTAACGATGTGAACTGATCCATATATTAAATATGTTCCACTATAACAAGCCCTTTATTTAAATACATTTTATTTTGTATCCAACATGATGTTATATATCTTGTAACATCAATACAATATAAAATTTATTTTTAAAAAATAGTAGGCAAAAGAGACATAACCTAATGGAACTTACATTTCAGTGGGAAATTTAGACATTAAATCCACAATTGCACACTGATAAAATGACAGATTGTATAAAATGTTATAAGATAAAATTATAGGATGGTAAAAGCAAATTTTAATTCACTTCTCAAGCAACTCCTCTGTTATCTCCTCACTCATTGGTCTTTAACTCTTGCTATATTGCACATACTCAGTGCCCACCAATCCCCAACACACACAAGCACAATGGTAACCAAACCTTTCTTCTCTACTCACTTAGCATCATATTTCACATCTGTGATTTCTTTCATTACAGTATACTAGCTGATTTACTTGTACTAACTTCCATTAAGGACAAGGATTATATTTGGTTTAACTTTGAACTTTATGTCTAGCCCATACCTCATAGTCAGTATACTGAGGATACTGTTATCCAATATTTAATGTGCTGTGGATTCAAGTATCAGATAACCCAGAAGACTCAAATGATGTCTGTGATTCTTTTTGAAATGTCACCTTCTACTTTAAAAAATCTCTGTTTTGTCTTTGTTTAATATTCACAATACCTTTATCTTAACTCACTGTTTTACATTTCACAAGTGTTTTTTTTTTTTTTTTCATATATAAGAAATTGTATGCCAGTCTTTCAACTCTTTTATACATTTACTGTGGTCAGAGATAATAATAACTACCTTTTATAGAATGTCTATTATGAGAAAACAAAGACCCAAAAGTTAATTAAATACTAAAATCTCAAAGTCAATGGGAGGCAGAGCCATTTTGCAAATCTAAGAAAAAATTTCAGAAAATCTTTTCTTAGATTTGTTAAGCATTTAGTATACTGCCCTGCCTTATGTTTGAGCTGCAAAATGTCTAAAAATTAAGGTATAACAATTACTTTCAGATCCATTGTTCACTTGGTTGTAACTCTCAGAATGACTCAGAATACTCATTGTAATGAAAGGAGCAGGGGAACAGCAGGAAAGTGTCTCTGGAGGCCAGATGCTGTCCCTAGGTGGCCATGTATCTTTGGCCAAATCAATAACTCTTTGAGTGCTTAAGCTGTCAGACAATTTCAAGCTAAATAAATGATAAAAATCTCAAAAAAAGTGAACATTTATTATACGGAAGGTTTATATTTTACATCTATCATATTTTATTGTTCGGTTTAATCAATAAAACTTCATTTTCAAGGATCATTTTATGTATAAATATGCAAAATTGATATTTTAATACAAAATGTACTTACTAGTGATTTACATTATGATCTGTGTTCATTTTATTATAGATTACTTATGACTTTAAAATGTCTTTTTAGGCCAATAATTGGAAAAGGAAATTTTGAAAAAAGTCAATTAAGTATATTTTAAGACATGTTGAGCATCAGGGTCTTTTTGAAAGAAAAAAGAATTTTTCAAAAATGTTTTTCTCTCTAAAAAGAAGTGAAAATTATTTCCAAACTACAAACTTCCTTTTAAAACGAATTTGGAGGAAACTGCTTTCACCATGGTGACAAAAATCTAATTGCAGATTACTTCATCAGAAAAAGGCAATTTTCCATAATCAGTTGAGCTCAGAACACTGAGTATTTTACATTGAATTTCTGATACAAAGCTACTCTTGCAGATATTTGGAAGTATTTGTGTTCCTACTCAACGATTCAGAGATATAGGAGCCAAGTAAACTGACGAATAATGCAAAGCAAATGTAACTTTCATAACAAGGAAGTTATCATTTTTTAGGACTTGGTGAGCTACAACTAATAAAAAAAAGTTGTAGTGGCTTAAACAAAGAAGTACTAAAATTAACATTATAAATAACAAAATGCAGATGAGAAGTTCCTTTCCTTAATCAATGTAGCCCTGTTTCACCACTGCTTTTTGGTGATACCATACAGCACAGCCAAGTGTGACCTTTGCATAGTTTCTGTGTGCATAGTCTCAACACATTTTCTGTTTGTGTTAAATATTACAGAGAGGTCATTACAAATGGATGCTGACAAGAGTGTCATTAGAATTCTAAGGTTCCCAAATAAAATGCAGAAATCAGAGTGTGTATTTCATGTATTTCCAGGATTTTCTTTTGTGTATGATAGGCTTCTCTGATTGGTTTTTCAAACTGAGAGAGATAAAGCAGGGAAGGAATTGCCTAGACTTGTTCATTCTAAAATCTACCTTTTAGTGATTCTTTATCCTATCTCTAATTATTGGAAAAATAATAGAAGTTTTATCAACATACCCAAATCAAAGGCTGGCCATCAAATTCACAGTCAAACTTTCTGAAATTGAATATGATATGATCAATGTATATTCTGTCTTTTTATGTAACAGGAACTCATTTTTTAGAGTTACATAGGTTTAAATAGCTGTACAGACAGGACGTGATAGCTGACACCTGTAATCACAGCACTTTGGGAGGCCGAGGCGGGTGAATCACCTGAGGTCAAGAGTTAGAGACCAGCCTTGCCAACATGGTGAAAGCCCGTCTTACTAAAAATACAAAAATTAGCTGGACATGGTGGCAGGTGTGTGTAATCCCAGCTATCCCGGAGGCTGAGATAGGAGAATCACTTGAACCTGGAAGCGGAGGTTACAGTGAGCCGAGATTGTGCCGCTGCACTCCAGCCTGGGCAAAAAGAAACTCCGTCTCAAAAAAAAACCAAAAAGATATGCAATGTGATTTTTAAGATAAACTAAAGACAAGCAAAAGATTAGATAACTACAGAGGTTTTCTTGTTTGTTTGTTTGTTTGTTTTTCTAATAGGCTGTTCAGAGTTGATTTACATAAGGAGGAAATATTTGTGGAGAGACCTAATAAAAATAAGAGACTGAAAAATGCTGGCGCAAAAACCTTCCAGATATTGAAAAGAGCCAGTGCAAAATCGCCTGAATTTCTAACAGGCTTGGCATGTTTAAGAAACCGAAAAAAATTGAAATCTTGATAACAGGTCCATATTTGGTTGCTGTAATTTTATATAGTCAGTATGCCCTAATATTTATGTCTGTGTATAAACTTATCTAAAACTAGTAGATTAATTAAAATTATGTAAAAACTTAAACCATAATTTTTCCATTTCTAGCTTCACATTCCTATTCTTTGTTAAAAGATACAGAAAATATGAGTAGAAAAAATTCTTTGAGAAATAATGGTAAATAAGTCATTTATCAAGATGATATAATAATTATAAAACTATATGCACCTGTCATTGAAGCACCTAAATATACAAAACAAATATTAAAGGATCTAAAGAGAAATAGACTATAATATAATAATAGTAAGGAACTTCAAAGCCTCACTTTCAACAACAGAAAAATTAACTGACAGAAAATTAATTAAAAATAAAACAACACTCTAGGCCAAATCGATTTGACATACATATACAGATCATTTCACCCAATAGCAACAAAATAAACATTTTTCTTAAGCACCTACAAAACATTCTTCAGGATATATCAAAGCTTAGGACACAAAATAATCCTCAGCAAATTTAAGAAGGTTGAATTTATATTAAGTATCTTTTAATCACAATGGTATAAAACTAGAAATTTTGAAAACTCATGAATATATAGAAATTAAACAATATGCTCTTAAACAACTAATGGATCCCTGAAGAGAATAAAATGAAAATTAAAGAATATCTCAAGACAAACAATAGCAGAAACACAAAATACCAAAAATTATTGGATACATCAAAATCACTTACAAGAGAAAATTTTATAGCAATATATGCCTACCTGGAAAAAGAAGAAACAGCTCAAATAATTAAACTAACATTCCCTCAAGAAACCAGAAGGTAAAAGAACAAGCTAAACTCAAAGTTAAAAGAAGGAAGAAAATAATAAAGACAAGAGTAGAAACAAATGAATTAGAGACTAGGGAAAAAATACAAAGGATCAAGAAAATCAAGAATTGCGTTTTTTAAAAGAAAAATAAAACTGACAAACTTTAGCTTGCTTGAAAAAAAGAGAGATTATTCAGATAAATAAAATAAAAAATGAAAGAGGAGACATTACAGCTGATACTAGAGAAATACAAAGGATCATAAGAGACTACTATGTACCATTATATGTTATCAAATTAGACAACCTAGAAAACATGGTTAAATTCCTAGACTAATACAACCATTCAAGACAGAATCATGAAGAAATAGAAAATCTGAACACACTAATAACGAGTAAGGGGATCAAATCAGTAATAAAAAGTATTCTATCAATGAAAAGCCCAGGATCTCATGGCTTCATAGCTGAGTTCTACCAAACATTTAAAGGAAAAGTAATAAAACACTTCTAACACTTTTCCAAAAAAACAAAGAGGAGGAATTACTTTCAAACTCTTTTCATGAAGCCATCATTACCCTAATATACAACCAGAGAAGGAAATTACAAAATATAGGCTGTTATCCTTGATGAACATAGATTCAAAAATTTTTCACAAAAATACTAGCCAACTGAATTCAACAACACATTAAAGGATCATTCACCACGTTCAAGTAAGATTTATCATTGTGATGCAAGGATGGCTCAATATATACAAATCAATAAATGTGACATATCATCTTAACAGAATAGTTTTTTTTAAAAATATGATCATTTCATACAATGCAGAAAACATTTGATAAAACTGAATATATTCTTTTATGATAAAAACTTTTACCAAACTAGGTACAGCAAAAATAAACTTCAACATAATAAAGGCAATATATGAGAAGCCCATAAGTAATATTATACTCAATGGTGACATTTGAAAGCCTTTTCTCTAAGATCTGGAACAAGACAAGGATATGCATTCTTAATACTTCTATTCAACATAGTATTGGAGGTCCTCCCTAGAGCAATGGGTCAAGAGAAAGAAATAAAAGGCACCTAAATAAGAAAAGAAGAAGTGAATCACTACTGCTTATTGATGGCATGATTTTATGTATAGAATGCCCTCACACTCCACCAAAAAATTGTTAGAATAAATAAATAAATAAAGTAAAGTTGCAGGATCCAAAATTGACACATATAAATCAGTAGTGTTTCTATTCACCAACAACAAACTACCTAAAAATATATGCAGGAAAACAATCCTATTTACAATAGCTGCAAAATAGAATAAATACTTAAGAATAAATTTATCCAAGGAGGTGAAAGGCTTGTACATTGACAACCATAAAATATTAATAGAATAAATTGAAGAAGACATAAATAAATGGAATGTTCATGGACTGGAAGAATTAACATTACTAAAACGTACATACTACCCAAAGTGATTTACAGATTGAATGCAATACCTAATCAAAATTCCAATAACATGTTTCATAAAAATAAAATGTATATGGAACCACAAAAACCCCTACTAGTCATAGTTTTTAAAAAGAACAAAGCTGGAGGTATCACACTACCTAATTTCAAAATATACTGCGAAATAATTAAAACAGTTTGGTATTGGCAAAAAGAAGTAGACTCATCAATCAATGGAACAGAATAAAGAGTCCAGAAATGAACTCAGTGATTCATTAGCATTGGTCAACTGATTTTGACAAAGGTGCCAAAAATATGCAATAGGAAAGGGATAGTTTCTTCAATAAAAGTGATGGGAAAACTGGATTTCCACATGCAGAATTGGAACCTTATTTTGTAGCATATACAAAAATCAACTGAAAATGGATTACAGATTTAAACATAGACTGGAAACTCTAAACTTACTAGAATAAAACAGGGGGAAAAATTACATGACATTGGATTGGACAATGGTTTTTTTTTTTTTTTTTTTTTTTTTTTTTTGTATTTGACCCCAAAAGTGCAGGCAACAAAAGCAAAAATAGACAAGTGGGATTGCATCAACCTACAAATCTCAAATCTTCTATACAGCAAAGGAAACACTTAACAGTGTATAGAGACAATCTTTTCTGAAATGGGGGAAAATATTTGCAGGCCATACATCTGATAAGAGATTAATATCCAAATAACTTAATAGCAAGCAGAAAAAAAAAAAAAAAAAAAAAAAAAAACCTAATTAAAATGGCCAAAGAACCTGGATAGATATTTCTCAGAAGACATACAAATTGCCACAAATATAAGAAAAAGTGCTCGACATCACTAATCATTAGGGAAATGCAAATAGAAACCACAGGGAGATATCATCTCACACCTATCAAAATGGCCTTTATCAAAAACATGAAAGATACGTGTTAGCAAGAATGTTGAGAAAAGGGAACTCTCATACATTGTTAGAGGGAAGGTAAATTAGCACGGCCATCATACAAATAGTATAGAGGGTCCTTAAAATACTAAAAATAGAATTGTTATATTACCCAACAATTCAACTTCTGGGTATTTCTGCAACTGCCATTTTAATCTCAGCAATATTTAAAATAGCCAAGTTAATGGAATCAACTTGAGTGTCCATCAACAGAGAAATCAATGAAAAGGTTTATACATATATACATATGTATAAAAATACATTATATATATACATACACACATTGCATTGCTATTTAACCTGTAAAAAATAAGGTAATTCTGTCATTTGCAACAATATAGATAGAATCGAGACCATTATGCTAAGTGAAACAAGCCAGGCACAGAAAGAAAAATACTACATGCTTTCACCTATATGTGGAATCTAAGATAATCAAACTCATAGAAGCAGAGAGCAGAATGGTGGTTAGACAGGTAGGGATGGGGGAAAGGGAGATGATGGTCAAAGGATACAAAATCTCAGACAAGAGGATTTTTGTCTTTTAAGTTCTATTGCACTACATGGTGAATATAATTAGTAACAGAGTATTGTACATCTCAAAATTGCTAAATGTGTATATTTTAAATGTTATCACCACAAAAAAATGTGAATATTTCAGGTGATGGATAGGTTAACTAACTTGATATAATTATTTCACATTTTGTTCATAAATTATAATATCACTTAGTAACCTGTACATTTAGATAACTATAAACGGTCATTTACATTTCAAAGGTTGACTCAATCCACACACAATACACACACACACACCAAAATTTAAACTTTTGGTGAAATAATTGTAGATATAAAAATCAAAACTTTAAAATTTTAGAAATGTAAGAACATGTTTTAACATCTTTGATTTTTGTATGTATTTCTGAGCCTATTTAGTAGATTTAAGTAATGTGTATCATGGTGTAATTTCAACTGTTAATTACTCAAACCTCAATAATCTCTTCTGTAAAATGCGTACATATTAGCATCTAACAAATAAGATAAATCTGTATACAATCGGAAATCTTGGATCTTAAAATTTGATGTGAATTGACAGCTTTATTAACCATTATTTTAGTGGTGATAATTTTATACATTTAAACTTGTCTTTGCATTTTTTAAATTGATGCATAATATTTGTACATATGTGTAGGGTATATGTGATATTTAATACATGCATAGAATATGCAGTGATCAAATCAGGATATTTGGGGTAATCAACACCGCAAGTATTTGTCATTTCTTTTTGTTGGGAACATTTCAAGTCCTCTCTTCTATCTAGTTTGAAATATACAATACATTGTTATTAAAAAGTCACCCTACTTTGCTATCATGCGTCACAACCTTTTCCTTTAATCTAACTGTATGTTTGTAACCATTAATCAACCTTTTATCACCCTCCACCTCACACTCTTTCCAGCCTCTGGTATCTATTATTCTACTCTCTACCTCCGTGAAATCGACTATTTTAACTCCCATATATGAGCGAAAATATGCAATATTTGTCTTTCTACGCCTGGCTTCTTTTACTTCTTGTCCATTTGCAGAAATATTTTTGCAGACTTTATATCCAATTACTTTTCCTTGTTGCCTATCTTCATGAATAATTCCACCGACGAATTTGTTGACTAAGTTAAAAACTTGAAATCATATTCACATTACAAGTTAGTAATCATGTATTGGGGTTTTTCTTGCTTAATATATTCTTTTAACATTTCTTAATTTTTCTTCCCATCAATTCACTGAAGACACATTAGCTTGTCTGCTGGATTACTGCAAAACTCCCTTCTACTTTTTTCCCTTACATGAATACAGCATCATTTTCTGCAATCACACATATTACAAACAAATCGTTTTTGCCTAAACTACTCAAGTGGCATGGTATAGTTTTTAATGTAATGATTCTAATCACAAGCTTAAAATCTCACATGTTCTTGCCTAAGCTTTGATCTTAGTTTTAAGCTTAAATAGCTTAAATAGACCCTCCTCTGCTAGCACCTACATGGTGAATGGTGTTTCAGGCAAGGAGAACTTCAAATGCAAAGACTTGAATCATATCTGGTGTTCCTCAAAAAAAAAAAAAAAAAAAAAAAAAAAAAAAAAAAAAAAAAAACAGAGAGACCAGTATGACTAGAGTAGATTGAGTATAGAAGAGATTGAAGTGTGACGAGACGTCATTAAAAGAGTCTGACCTTTGCTGGGCGCGGTGGCTCACGCCTGTAATCACAGCCGAGAAGATTACAGGCGTGAGCCACCTGGAAGGCTGAGGGCGGATCACGAGGTCAGGAGATGGAGACCATCCTTGCTAACATGGTGAAACCCCATTTCTACTAAACATACAAAAAATTAGCCAGGCGTGGTGGTGGGCGCCTGTAGTCCCAGCTACTCCAGAGGCTGAGGCAGGAGAATGGTGTGAACCCCAGAGGCGGAGCTTGCAGTGAGCTGAGATCACGTCACTGCACTCAGGCCTGGGCAACAGAGCTAGACTCCTCAAACAAACAAACAAACAAACAAACAAACAAACAAACAGTCTGACCTTATCTATTAAAAGTATCTCTTTTCTTTAAAAGAAAATTTGTTCAGGTTGAGCACAGTGGCTATATCCTCTAAACCCAGAATTTGGGATACCAAGGCAAGAGGATTGCTTGAGGGCAGGAGTTTGAGACCAGTCTGGGTAACATAGAGACCCCATCTCTTCAAAAAATTAGCTAGGCATGGTGGCATACACCAGTAGTCCCAGCTACCTGGGAGCCTGAGGCAGGAGGATATCTTGAACCCTAGAGGTAGCGTCTGCAGTGAGTCATGATCACACCACTGCGTTCCAGCCCTGTTGACAGAGAAAGACCTTGTCTGAAAAAAAAAAAAAAAATTGTTCATAGCTGGTGTATGTAAAGACTGTGTGTGAGTGGAGAGACTAGGATCGGGCTACAGTGGTCCAGGCAACAGATCATATTGGTTTGAGCTAATAGGGTAGTTGTGAGAATTATGAGACTCCGCCTACATTTAGAAAGAGGTGTTAACAGGTTGACTGATGGACCAAATGTGGGGTGTGAAAACAAGACAGGAGTCAAAATGGTTCCAGGGTTTGAAGCCTCCGTGACTGGGTGATGCTCAGAATGTTCCTCAAGGGGAAAAACATTATATGAGGAACTGATTTAGAGATGAGGAAAATGAGAGTTCAGCACTTGATGAGAAACTCCATCCCCTATCTCCTTCTCACTGGACAGACACACACCCATGTGCACCTTGACACCACAACATAACGTCACCTCGTTGCTCCAGGTGATCTCCTCAACTTCTCCGGCCTACTCAGAGCTATATACTCTGACCCAGCACTGACTCATTCTTTTCCACTGATTTCTTTCTGGCTTTTCTGGGAAGTCACCAAAACGGACAATACATCAAGGAGTTGATCCTATATTGTTTTCTAAAACCTACAAGTTGTTTAGTCTTATAATTATTAATTTTCAAAAGTTTTTCTTATGTGTTTATGATTTCTAATTTGATATTATTGCAGTTTGATGTGGTTTGCATGACACCAATTCATTGAAATATGAAACTTGTTTAATGTCTTAAAATGCTGTTTACTCTTGTTAAAAAAAAAAGGAAACGTGAATAAGAATGTGTATTTTCTAAAACAGTTTAATATTTTCGTAGTTTACTCATAATTTTGAAGAGCGTATTGAAATCTTCCACATTAATGGTGACTTTAACAATTTCTTCCAGTAGTTCCATGAAATCTAGTTTCATATATCTTGAGATTATCTTATTAGATACACGCAAATTAAGTATTTTCTTGTATTGAGACTGATGTTTTGAAGGATGTGATTTTTCTTAAAATGTCTCATTTTACAACAATCTTTTAAAAATCTTTTTTGGAAAGCATTTTACTAGCGTATAGATTCTCATTCTTTTTACTTTTGAATAAGTCTGGCTGTGCCCTTTTGCTTTATGTCCATTTAAATTGTAAAAGCAAGAGTTTTTTTTTTTGTTTCCAGAGTTTTTTTTTTATTCCTTTTACATGTGATATAATCAAATTTTCTACTAATTCCTGTTTTCTTAATTTAGGCTTATTTGTATTGTTTCTATTTATATTGTATTTTTCTTTGTTTTTAACATTCAACTGCTTTTTGTTCTACTTTTTTTCACATTCTCTCCTTTTTAATACACTTTTTAAAGTTTATTTTGTATGTTTAACAAAGTTTCAAATCAGTATTTCAATGCTTTCCAGAAAATACAAGAAGGAAAAATATCTCCATCCCAATTTACATGTTATTTTCAGACTTGCTCATTTTTCAGTTCCTGAAAATAGGGAACATTAAGAAATATATGCCTATAAAATACCTTTGAAAAAGAATGAAAGTGACTGCAATGGAAAAATGGAAAAAGCATGTCCTGCCATTTACATGTTAATTTGCATATTGTTTTGTCCAGTTTATACATCATTTTGTGTCCCAGAATTCGTGGGTTCTTGGTCTCACTGACTTCAAAAATGAAGCTGCAGACCCTCTCCGTGAGAGTTTCAGTTCCTAAAGAGAGTGTGTCCAGAGTTTGTTCCTTCAGATGCTTACACGTGGTGGGACTTTGTTGGGAGTTTCTTTCTTCTTGTGGGTTCGTGGACTCACTGACTTCAGGAGGTAAGCCGCAGACCTTCACAATGAGTGTTGCAGCTCTTAAAGGCCGCGCATTTCTTCTGGTGAGTTTGTGGTCTCACTGGCTTCGAAATGACGCTACCTTCGTGGTGCATGTTACAGCTCATATATGCAGCAGCAGACCCAAAGAGTGAACAAGATTTACTGCAAAAAAAACAAAAAAAAAAAACAAAAAAAAACAAAAAAAAACACAGGCACAAAGCCTACAAAACACGGAAAGCACCCAAGTAGGTTACCTCCCCAAGCTTAGGCAGTCTGCTTTTATTCCCTTATCTGACCCCACCCACATCCTGCTGATTGGTCCATTTTACAGAGAACTGACTGGTTCATTTTACAGAGAGCTGATTGGTCCATTTTGACAGGGTGCTGATTGGTGTGTTTACAAACCTTTAGCTAGACACAGATTGCTGATTGGTGCGTTTAAAATCCTCTAGCTAGACTCAAAAGTTCTCCAAGTCCCTACTAGATTAGCTAGACACAGAGTGCTGATTGGTGCATTTACAAACCTTTAGCTAGACAGAAAAGTTCTCCAAGTCCCTACCTGATTCAGAAGCACAGCCGGCTTCACCTCTCACCAGCACTCACCTTAGGACTTTGTTGCACCTAGCCTGGGCACTCCTACAGCCCAGAGGGAGCTTGTCTCTGGATCAAGCCCAACAAGCCAAGCCGGCTATGCAGAATGCGGGCCGCCTAGCCCGCGCCCACCCGGAACCCGCGACAGCAGCAAGGGCTGAGCGCAGCCCTGGATCCTGCCCCTGCCTCTCCCTCCACACTTCCCTGCGAGCACAGGGAGCGGGCTCCGGCCTTGGCAAGCCCCAGAGAGGGGCCCTCACAGCACAGCTGCGGGCTGAAGGGCTCCTCAAGCGCGGCCACAGCGGACACCGAGGCTGACGAGGCGCCTAGAGTGAGCGAGGGGTGCTAGCACGCTGTCATCTCTCAATTTCCCTTTTTAGCCTAATAAGTGATAATATCTTATTTGTTCTCAGAGGCATACTGTTCAGAATTGCTTAGTTTATTAAGAGTTTTTCCTTTGTATCAAAATTATTTCCAGGTTTATTTTTTTTTTTTTCATGCAGCACTTCTTTTAGAAATTTACTTAAAATTTGTCTCTTAATCATTTCCTTTTCTCTCATTGCACATGAATATCTTTATTTTACACTCAAGCATGAAATCGATTGTATAGATAGCTAATTCTGGATTGACTGTTTTTTTTCTTTTTAGTAATATAAGCGTAATATTCTCTTTTTTAACTTCCATTATCAGTTTTGAGAAATTTGGTTATAGATCAAATTGTTACTACTTTGTGGATTTTTTTTCAACCTTTTATTTCTGTTAAGAATTTGTTCTTAATGAACTAAAGCTTTACTATAATTACCTATTTGCAATTTTCTTTATATTTCACTTTTGATATATTGTGCCTTCTATATTCATTCATTTTATCAATTCTGGAAACTTCTCATTTTCCAGCAAATACTACATTTTTCATTGTTTATAGTTCTAAGTATCGAAAACTTACTAGGTCTAAGTTATATGTTCTTATCTAACCTTCACAATTTGAACTTTTATATAATATTTTTCTTAAGATAATTTTCTTAAATATACTTTCCAATTTACTAGTATCCTTTTATCAGTTTTTAGTCTGCTGTTTAGGTGATCAATCAAGTATAATTTCAACACATTTATTTTTCCTTTATAAAATTTCTTTTTAGAGTTTTTACCACATCAGTTTGGCATGTTTGGTAAATCTTTTTCCTTTCACAATTTTTTTCACATTTAATTTCTTTAATATTTCAAACAATTGTTTTTTAGATCTATTTCCAATTGAATATGTTTTTACAATTGATTTTGTTATTTCTAACTCATTGTGGCTTATTACCACTTTTTATAATTTTCTGAGATATCATATTTTGATAAGAGTTCATCCTTACATATTTAAAAGGCTTTATTGGAAAAACTTTGTTCAGGATGAATTTCCATTTGATTCTGCCCATTATCAAGAGCTGGTGTTGACCTGGGACTATGTTAGATCCATTCTAACATCTAAGATTTAAGTTGAGTACTCAGATCCATACCCTTCTACTTTGTAGCAGATGGAATTTTAGACTTGAGATCTCAATCCTTATATTATCATTTGCCTTTTAGGCCACACTGCTTTTTCATTTATATACTGTTTATTGTTCTATGTACTGGTTTCAGGTCATTGTACTTTTCTTTGACTCACTCTTAGAGATTTCCCTTAGTTTTGGAGAAACAAAAGATGAAGGATCTAACCGTAGTTTAAAACCTCTACTAGGTTTCCTTTCTAACACATGGCTAAAGTATGGGACCTCGCTAATGTTTTCCTTACATTGTGACACACCTTTTCAGCTGGTATGTTTAGACTATTTTCTTATGATGTGATGTGATGTGTTTGTTAAACTTTTTTTTTAGAAAAAGCCCTGGACAAGACAGAAAGCTTTGTTTTTGTCTCCCTGTCTTAGTCCCTTTGTGCTACTATAAAAAATATCTGAGACTGATACTGAGTAGCTAATACGTAAAATTATTATTATTATTATTTTTATCGTTCTTGAGGCTGGAAGGTCCAAGATCAAAGTGCTGCCAGGATCAGAGTCTGGTGAGAGCTACCTTCTCTTTCCAACAGGGCGCTTCATTGCTGCTTCCTTCAGAGGGGATGAATACTGTCTTCCCATGGCAGAAGTGATGGAAGGAGTGAACTTACCCTCTCAGGCCCTTTTACAAGGCACTAATCCATGAATGAGAGTGAGGCTCTCATGGCCTAATTATGTCTTACAGGCCCCACTTCTTCAAACTCTCTCATTGGGAATTAAGTTTCAACATGAATTTGGAGGGGACAAGTCAAACCCTCTGCCATTTATTGACATTTTTTCTTCTGTAAAATTTTCTGAAGTTTAAAAGAGCTTCAGAGCCAGGCCCACTGGCTCATGCCTGTAATCCCTCCCCACTTTGGGAGGCTAAGGCAGGTGGATCACAAGGTCAGGAGTTTGATCTTTGGGCCTCTGATCTTTAATAGCAAGTCTTCCCTAAGTGCTGTGGCTATAAATAACATTTACGCAGATTTTCAAACATCATTTTTTTGTTTGTTTTTGAGACTAAGTCTTGCTCTTGTCCCCCAGCTGGAGTGCAATGGTGTGATCTCGGCTCACTGCAACCTCTGCCTCCCAGGTTCATGCGATTCTCCTGCCTCAGCCTCCTGAGTAGCTGGGATTATAGGTGCCCGTCACCATGCCCAACTATTTTTCTCCTTTTTTTTTTTTTTTTTTTTTTTTCCAGTAGAAAGGGGGCTTCACCATATTGGCCAGGCTCATTTCAAACTCCCAACCTCAGGTGATCTGCCTGCCTCAGCCTCCCAAAGTACTGGGATTACAGGCATGAGCCACTGCGCCCGGCCTCAAACATCATTTTTTAAGAGTGTCCTTGCCTGAGTGATCTCTAGGGTCTGGTTAAACCCTCATACTTAACACTTAACGCACTTAGTTATGATAGTGTATGTGAATGAATGGCAAAACTATTAAAAATATATTTCAAACCAAAGATCTAGGTTTATTTTCTTTCCCTATCCCATCACTTGCTGTCCAAAAGTAATCACTGTTGGAATTATATTCATAATCTGTTCACCTTGCTCCCCCAACCCTGCTCTCATTTGAATTCAAACCACCATTATTTCTCACTTGGAAAACTGTAAGAGTTTCAGACTGCCCTTTCTACATACAGCCTTGCCTTGCTACAATCCATCCTCTTTTTTGTTGTTATTTGTTGGATTTAGCTTTTAATTTCCTGATAGATTAATCTTTACAAAAATCTTGGGCTGGGCGCAGTGGCTCACACCTGTAATCCTAGCACTTTTGAGAGGCCAAGGTGGGCGGATCGCCTGAGGTCAGGAGTTCAATACCAGCCTGGCCAACATGGTGAAACCCTGTCTCTACTAAAATACAAAAATCAGCCAGGCATGATGGCGGGTGCTTTTAATCCCAGCTACTTGGGAGGCTAAGACAGAAGAATTACTTGAACCTGGGACATGGTAGTTGCAATGAGCTGAGATCGCGCCACTGCACTCCAGCCTGGGCGGCAGAGCGAGATTCTATTTCACCAAAAAAAAAAAAAAAAATTGCTGGGCATGGTGGCGCGCCTGTAGTCCCAGGTACCCGGCAAGCTGAAGCAGGAGAATCCTTGAACTTGGGTGGTGGAGGTTACAGTGATCCGAGATCATGCCACTGCACTCCAGCCTGGGAAACAGAGCAAGACTCCGTCTAAAAAAAACAAAACAAAACAAAACTTAGGTAAAATTAGGCCATTCTGCTTCGTACAACTCTCCAATGACTTTTCTTTATTCTTAGAGTAAAACTAGGCTCTTTACCATGCACTACAAGCCTCTACATCTGACAGCATCTATATGCTTTTCTGACTTCATTCCAAATAGCATTCCCCCAACTCCTAATACTTAGCCACAGTGAATTTCCATTTATTGCACAGAAAGTAAAATTTGAACTTGACATGAGACTTAAATGCATCCTTTGCACTTGAAAACTTTTCTTTCAGATCTTCATTGAGAAACTTCTTGAAATCATTAAAAAAATTCCAACATCTAATTCTGAAAGGATATTTCATAACACAATAAAAAAATACGCTCAACCATTCTCTTCCACATGTAATTGTTTATCGTATCACCATTTGAATTAGTTTTCTTCCTGGAAGTCATCATTATCTGAAATTATCTTGCCTGTGTGTTTTGTGTATTAACTAAATACCCTGTTACATTATAAATTCTATGATAGCAAGAACCTTATCTATACATATTAACCCAGTTACAGATTAAAAATAAGCATACCAGGTTTAAGGAATCTGGTACATGATTGATATTAGTTGAAGTGATGAGTTCAAGTATGATATTACATACAGATAGTAAGCTGATTATGAGTTTTCTGAAAAACTCAGATAAAATAATTTAGATTAAATTTTATAGACAATAGAAAAGTGGTTTACATTTTGCTTTAAATTCACAATAAAAACCTTTTTTAATAATTTACACAACTTTACTTTCCATGGCCTGAGAATCTAATTATTAAGTCTTAAACATGAGTATTTCAAAAGTAAGCCTATTTCAAAAGATGTGTGGGACAAAAAGTATATGCATATCTATAAATGTACTATATTTTAATCTCCTGTAAAAAAATGAAAACATATTTTAAATAGTAAAAATATTTTCTTCATGCCACTATAAGGTGTCATTTTAAAAATCGCTTTCACAATTTTTTCGATGGAGAGTTTCCATTGTGTTTTTGCCTCAGAGTGATAAAACGCTATTTGGCCTTTACTCTAGGGATTTATAATAGATATTTGCAATAAAGCAATTCAACCATAAAATACACCTGCCAAAAAAGATGGGTAAATGACTGTTGTATAAGTTCCCTGAATTTTTTTGTAAGTTATCATAACATTTTCAACTTTACCAATATAATCACAATTATGCAATTACTTAGTCTCCTTTTTGTGGCTGTTTTTAAGAAAGGCAAAATTATTCTGCTTAGCAATCAGAAGGAAGCTATTCCACACATGCTCAGAGTAGACATTTAAAGCAATAATGTTCAAGAAGAAAAAGTGGTAATAGAATGACTTAGAACAATTTGAATAAAAAACAAAGAATGAACCAATAACTGAACATATTTTCCAACTGAAGATTTTTGTGCTTATATCCAGCTATAGGCAGCAAGTTTAATTCTTCCTAAGATGTATTTACCAATAATAGATGACAGATAGATAAGTAGATAGCTGGATAGGTATTATGTCTAAATGAAACAGTCACATCTACTATTTGTTGAATTAGCACTTTACATTAAAATGTATCATTCAATTTTGAACACAAATCACATAGACACATGAAGGAGAAATATTAAAAAATCAATATAGCATGACTTTAATGAAGTCGTCAAAGACAAAATGTAAACTTACATAACATATATCCTTATCACAAAATAATTGTATTTCAGAACTAAAGGTCGCATGGTGATGTTCCAGCTCAAACACCAATTTTACAGCCAAACTTGACAGAGACACAAAGATACTTAATGCTGAACTTAATAGGCGGTGGAAGCTAATATAAAAACCATGCAATGTATAGAAAAGCATTAATAAGAAATTTTCAATGTAATGTAAACTATTAACATGTATTCTACAATAAGAGTATAGCTAGTTAAGGTATCTTGTGTGCTTGTTTTTCTTTTTCATCAATGGAACACGTTTGTATGTCTCTATATTTCTAGAAATGTTTTATATAATATTTAAATCTTTAGTTATGTTAGCTACTGGCTTAACTTATGAATGCCAAGATAGATTGGTAGAAGACACAGCATGTGGGCAAACCACAAAACCTGGTGGTGGTTTTATGGTGTGCTTTGAATTCTAGTGTACTAAATATAAAGAAAATACAAGCATGAATTTATTACAAGTAGTATTTAAAGTTGCTGTTAACAACACTAATTGTTTGCTCTCAATAAAACTGTGTTACTATTGCACTCATAAGAACCCCCTTGGGAAGACAGAAGAGTGTGTGTGTGTGTGTGTGTGTGTGTGTGTGTGTGTGTGTGAGATTGGTATTTTCAGTTATTAGAATTTCTTACAGGTTATTGCTGTAGGTTATTAGAGAATAATCACTGAAAGCCTAAAGAGAAAGATGTTTGAGGGTAGTACAGAGTTGGGGATTGACATTATCCACTGTCCATCTCTGCCGCCCCTGCAAACCAATAGAATTGTTTGGTGATGTATTGAAAGAGGGGTGTGGATTGCAGATGATAGAAATGGAATAAACTGAACATTTTATTTAAATTATTCTTTCAATTTTTTTGTTGACTGTAATTTATATCTCAGCAAGTGGGATTTTGGTAAGTGGTATTCTGCTTGAAATTATGTGATTAAAATGCTTATTTTAATCCAGAAATAAAATCCAAAAAAATAGCAACGATCTGATGTTTCTTATAATATCCTTTATGAATATTACTGGAAGTCTTTTTAATAAAACTTATAAATTATTTTAAATAATAAACACTTCAACAATAACAAAGAGACCAAAGCCCGTAATAATTAAGACTTCATTGTGTAAACAAAATTAAAGGTGAGAAAATTACGTTTATTTACCAGGAAAAGAGATAAAAATAGATTATGATAACTAGATAGATACTATAATGTATGCCAAAAATTTCCATAAAAATAGATACTATGAATATCTTCTCCTGTTTTCCTTTGTGGTGTGTAAGTGAATAACTGATTCTACTGAATATAGTTTATATGTACTTATTATTGGATTTCTACCCAAAATAACAACATAAATATGTTCTTGTGACTGAATCTGTTGGGAAATAAGAGTACAAATGTTAAGAATAGAAATGTTCTTGTATTGGTTCAGAGAAGTTAGAAAGCCCATCTTTTTAGAAAGGGATCAATATGAGGAGTATATCTCAGTAAGTTTTCAGAAATTTGTATTCATAGGGGAGTCATAAGAAAAACTACTTCTTTTATTGTCCGTAAAATAAATTACAAATGGAGGAGCTAAACCCTACCTCAGTACTCATTTTGGTAAATAGCACTGTACTACTTACATGCGGTCTATTTATATATATAGTACTGTGATGAAGAAACCAGAGGAAGTTGTTGGATAATAAAAATAATTTTTTATATTTTACATAAATTTTGAGAATGTTACAGAAATTGGTAAATGGATTGCAAGGAGGGGAGGGAAGGAATAAAAAGAAACATTCTTTGAAAGAAATAATTTCAACAGGATCTTGAGAGAAAAGATGAAAAAGAAAGAAAAGAAAGAACATGCTCTTATTGAATAAAAGACCATTTACAGAAAAGATGAAAATGTTTTTCAATCCAGAATGGATTCTTAAAGTCAATAATGTTTGAGATTTTTTTACAAACTATATTTATTTTTTTTCCAACTTCTTATTCTGTATTTTCTCCTTTTCCATACTTCCAAAGTCTCCAAATTTTTCTCATGATGGTTTCTCTATCTTGTAGCACATAGGAAAAAGACAAAAGCTGATTTGAAGGATAAATAGTGTTCATGCTACTTAAAATTAGATGAAACCTTATTAATTAATTTCCTCAATTCCATCATGTCTTGAGAAGATACATAATCCCATTAAATCAAGAATTCATTGTTTACATTATAATCTATTATTATTTGATGTACTTAATAGTGCATGCCTTATATATCTGATGTATATTAAATCCAAATATATTGTTTAGAGATCCACTGTTACTTATTTTGAATAAAAAATATAAGAAAAGGGAGTATAAATACATATTATATGTGTGTGTATTTATAGAAGGGATGTGAGTATAGAGTATATAAGCAAATCCATACATTATACCTGCATATTCCAAAATATACTCTCTTCCCTTACTTATTCAGGCAAAATTTTATATGTCAATAGAATCTAAACTATAAGCACACAATGTAATTGATATGTTACTAAAATGCCAGGAGTTTGAGCTAGGTCTCGTTGCTCACCACAAAGAAAACCAGTCACTGAGACAATGAGTATTACCAAAGAAAAAAAGCTGTATTTGGATGCTGCAACTGAGGAGACAGGAGGTAAATCTTAAATCTTTCTCCCCAACTGATTAAAACTGGGGCCTTTTCTAGTGGAGAAGGAATGTAGCTACCTGAGGGAAAACAGGAATTAGAGAGGAGTAAGGAAGAAGAGTTTGTCAACAGGAAGCAAGCAGTCAGTTAGGAAAACAGGAATTAGAGAGGGTAAAAAAGTAATTTCAGTTCCTGGATACCATCTAGGAGGCTTGAGGGTCAGTTTCCTGAGAAAGGAACTCAGATAAGACAAATGTAAGTTTCAAGCTTTAAGACCAGGAGGGTCGATTTCTATGTTCGTCCAAAAAAACCACCTATGGTATAATTGATCTGGTTTCAGATACAGATCAGAGAGTAGAGAAAAATACTTTTTTATGCATTATGTTGCATTTAGAGATAGTACCTACGTTAAGGTTTGAAAGTGGATTTGGTTTCTTTTTGCTCGGTAACCGTTCAACCAAGAAACATGCTGGCAATTTTCAAAAATAAGAACTAAAATTGAAAAAGTATTGTGAGAACGGAACAGAGTGGTGCTTAAAAAGTGTGAGTTTAAATCTCAGATTATTCACTGTGGATATTTGTGGATTATTGGAATATTAACATCCTCAAGTATCTACTTCAGAACAGGGTCTTTGATTTAATGATTTGTGATTTAATTGATTTTTATGTGGCACACTCCCTTTATAAAAAGGGAGACTCAAGTTGGGACTCATGCATTTTTCTTTCTCGGATGAAGTTATTTCAATATTTCACTTCCTGAATGGGAAAACTGATTGATCTAAAGGTACCCTAGGTGATATCAGGAACTATCTTGAAGATAAGCATCACTTTTATAATGTAAGAAAACCCTGTTCTGTATTTGTGTTGTAACTGATACACTTTTATGCATTTAATTTCCATCTCGAAGGCCACCCAGGGTCCGTGCTTACACCTGAGTATTTTAAAACTGCTATCATGGATTCTGCGAAGATAATGCTTCCAAGGCTAGTTAAGTTAGAAATAAATCATACACCTTTGTAGTAAAGGTGAAATATGCCAGTAATTCTGTTGGTAGTCAATTTTGTAATTACCTGCAAAGGAAATTATGCAGACCACAAAAGGAAATAAATATGTGCAAACTCAATAATCAGATGTATTGTATTCACAGGCTATAGTGTGGCTTAATCATAGCTATACATTGTTGTATTCCATGAATTATTCTGAACAAATTTCACGATGAGTCAATATTGAGATAGCCCTAGCACATTAAGATGTATGATTCTGAAATAGTATAGTGAGTGGAATTTTATTTTTATTAGTTAATTATTAAAGTTTCCTAGAAAACTGTGAGAGACGAGAATAAAAAAAAATGGGGAAAAGGAGATGGAAGAAATTGGAAGAAGTCAGATACTCAAACACAAATATTACTATATATGGACTTACTATTATAGGAGGCTAATTATGAATTTCCTTATCAATTAGGAAGGAAAACTTTTATGTTTATATATCTTCAATAATTCAGCATATACAGAAAACTTAATCAAGAACCTGGCTTTGAAAATTCCTTTAAAAGTATACCATTAAAATAGTATATGATTAAAATAGTTATTCTTATTAATGCTCAAATGTGGAAAGAAAAGATGTCTGTTATGCTAAACAAATTAATCCCTGTTTTACAAAGATAAAACACATGATTTCCCTGTGAATGCTTTTGTTGTTGTTGTTCTTAGGTAACTCTCAAATGAACAATCTTCTAGGTGTCAAAAATTTTCTAAATAACCACTGCATTTGAAATGGTCAAGTCAGTGTTAGACCAATTAAAAAGATAAATAAAATAATGATAGTAACAGTCAGTGTTAGACCAATTAAAAAGATAAATAAAATAATGATAGTAACAATAACAATAATAAAATAACCCAGCATTCTTCCAGAGGTAGCACAAACTTATTAGTGGACAAACTAAAGCAATATTGACAATGTGCTTATTTTAGGTCAGCAAATATGTGGCCAGGAGATTGATCTCAAAGCAAATTTCACAAATCCAAAACTGAAGAAATTCCTATTAAATTTTGAAAAGCAAAGCAAAGGATGCAGCTGTGATAGAACTTCTGAACTCATTGGGGTTTCGTACTGGCTTAGAATACAGGCTTATAAAACCCATATATATGTCCTACTCTATATAAACCTATCCTTATATACAGACAATTGTTCAGATAATAACTAGACAAACAGAAAGACTGGGAAAAAATTCATGCTCTGTCAAACTGAAACTATCCTAATTATCCCATAGAATTGATGTTTGTAGTTTCTTTTGAATAAACATAGAAGTTGACCTTCCCAGTCTTAAAACTTGAGAAAGTTACATCTGGCTTATTTGAGTTCGTTTCTCGGGAAACAAACCATAAGACCTCCCAGATACTGTAAAGAAACTGAAACTTACCAAGTCACCATATCTGGACAATGAGATACCAGACCCCTCATTCATCATGACTGCCTAACCAACCACATGCTTCCTATTGACAACTATCTTCCTTACCCCTCCCTTATTCCTGTTTTCCCACACATGGCTACATTTCTTTCTTGCTATATAAACCCTTAATTTCAGTCAGTTGAAGAGATGGAGTTAAGACTAATTGCCCATCTCCTGGGCTACATCACCTGAATAAAGACTCCATCCCTGGCAATACTCATTGTCTCAGTGATTGACTTTCTGTGTGGCAAGCTAATAGGACCTAGACTAAAGCCCTAGAATTTCAGTAACAAAATTGTCATTAAAAAATAAGCACAAATATATTTGACAATATAACCAAAAATTCCTTGAAGATTTTATTCTTATGACAAATAAAATAAGACTAATACCAAAGGACTCAAAAAAGTATTCAGAGTTCAGATTCAGTGTAAGAATTGCCTCACTATTTTAAGCAAGGTGTTCTTGAGCAAGTAGAGACTCAATGAATCTCATTCTGAAACTGAGTCCTAGTGTGCGTCAGCAAGAATATCAATCAAGTCATAGTGAAATTTTTACTAATAAACACAAATCTGCCAGATCTTCCAGGAGCATACTTGTATTCAAACAAGAGTTACATTAAATAGCTTAATGCAGCAAAGAAGAATCCTCACTAGAGTAACCACGGTGTATTTCAGAAAGGCTGAGTGGGGAGGTATTCTCACAGAGTTTGGACTTGTGGCGAGTGATTCCAATCAAGGATCAGAGAAGCAAAGTCCACTTCATTTTTGTACCCAAAAATAATTTTTTGCAGTTTTTTTTTTAATTGCAAAATCGCAACTACTTTTGCTCCAACCTAATACACTTGATGTTGTTCCCAAAGAAGGGCAGTTAAAGAGTTTAATATTTCAGTAATCTTAGTTCAAGATGTAGAAGGGAAGAAGTAGGGCTGGGGATACTATCTGTAGGACATCAACAATGTTCTTCAAGAATGGTTTCTTTGTTATGTTCAACTTTGGTGTGGGTTTTGCTATGTTCTATTTGAGACATTATTTTCTGTTGCCCTATTTATTTCTCTTTGAGAAATACTGTTAATGCTTTTTAGGAACATCTCATTCTGATTTTCAGGAGGACTAAATTTAAAACTCAGGCCAAATCACTTCTGCAACAAAGGTGACAATGATTGTGAATTTGAGAAATACAAACATGGCTGGCCGGGCGTGGTGGCTCACGCGTGTACTCCCAGCACTTTGGGAGGCTGAGGTGGGTGGATCACGAGGTCAGGAGATCGAGACCATCCTGGTTAACACGGTGAAACTCCGTCTCTACTAAAAACACACAAAAAAAAAAAAAAAAAAAAAAAAATTAGCCGGGTGTGGCGGCGGACGCCTGTAGTCCCAGCTGCTGGGGAGGTTGAGGCAGAAGAACTGTGTGAACCTGGGAGGCGGAGCTTGCAGTGAGCTGAGATCGCGCCACTGCACTCCATCCAGCCTGGGAGACAGGGTGAGACTCTGTCTCAAAAAAAAAAAAAAAAAAAAAAAAAAAAAAAAAAAAAAAAAAAAAAGAAAAAAAGAAAAGAAATACAAACCTGACCTGATGGCTCTCTTTCCCCTCTCAGCTTTAAAACGGATTCGTTGGGGTGTTAAATGCATTTTTGATTTACAATACATTTTATTTATAATGGCTTTATTGTATATAATCTCATCGTAACTCAAAGAGTATCTGTAAATTGAGAAGTTTGATTCTTCTAAATGACAAAGATTAAAGTTATTTATTTGCCATCTATGAGATTTGTATGAATTTTGGCAATTCAATAATGTAGAACTGACCATTCTACTTACCAAATTCTATAGGGTTTCCTGATCTTCTTCCAAACTTGTAAAGCTTTTTCTACTACTCTTCAAACCAAGCATTAAAGCCACCATGAGGTAAAAGTAGACCCATTTATTTTCTACAACATAGTGAATTTAAAAAGTCATTAAAAACATTTTAGCAACCACATCTCTATCCTGAGTCTGTAAAATTATTTTCTTCGGAAAACTGACATCTCATCCGTATTTCAGTGATGCTTGAATTCTTGCAGGATGTTGGAGATATATATATATATATATTTTTTTTTTTCCATGTCTAAAATGCTTGAGTTTTAAGCTTCGTCTGACCTGTTTATAAATAATGAAAACTAGGGCCCTGCAGTATGCTCTCTTTTTTCTTTATCAACGTTTAATGGAAAGGGGGGAGGGATAGGAGAAATGCTGTTAGCTATTATCTTTACAAATGACTTGTTAGCCTTTTATTTGTCTGCTCATGCTTCAAACACTCAAAGGACATTTTCAGAATCTCAGTAGATGAAGATTCAATCTTGAAATGACGTGACAGGCTGTATCTTCCTTAAGAGATTTTGACACGATATTAAGCCATAGTTACAAGCCAATACTTGAATGGGAAGCCCTGGGGAAATCTTTTAAAGCTGGAACACAGCGTTTACAGCAGGAGGCAGGTGTCTGCACCAGTGAAGCAAACAACAATATGATATATTTAGTATCGAAAATGGAAGCAAAACTACTGATTCTTTACACTGGGGACAATGGAAGAAGTTGAATGAGGGGAAAAAATCATCTTTTGGGACCCTAGAAAATGTTAATTTACTGACAGTATGAAATATACTCTCATCACGACAGGTGCACTCAGAACCAGGTGCTGCTCTCAATATTGTCTTTGAATTTATGTGTTTCTTTTCAGTGATAGGATGTGAAGCAGCTGTACTGGCCATGTGGAGAGAAAGCAAAGAGCTTTTAATTAGCAATTAGGGAGCTGTTAATTTCTTTGGGGATCTCTCTCTCTCTCTTTCTCTTCTCTTTGTACTTTTACTAGATTCTTAGGAGTTTCTATATGTCTCCTAAAAGAAAATCAAGGGAACACCACGGTGGATTCAGGGCATGGATTGTGTACAGTCGATGAGTAAATTTAGAAGCCTAAATAAAGTTTTTATGGAAACTAAATTCACATCCAAGTTATGTACTGCCTTGAATATTCTTTTACTGATAATATTGTGTCATTAAATTAAGTAATAAAATGTATTCATTGACATTGGGACTTTTTTCCTCATGATGTAATTTTAGAATATAATTCTTTGTGTCTTTCATATAAATGATCTGCACACATCAGTTCTTAATTAGTAGTCAATCATTATACCTAAGTGATACTAATATATATAACTATAAATATATTTACATCACTGTATATAGTATAGCTATGTAACAAATAAATAGGTGTGTAATCTAATAATACCTTTATTTTATAGATATGGGGAAATAAAATTAATAACTGCCATCTGAAAATTAGATTTTTCATTTTCCTCTAACCACTAATAATAATACATATTTCTTTCCAATTTCCATTTCTAGACTTTTAGGATTGATAAGAACTTGTAATATATATTCCAATATAGTTAATGCTTTAAATTATATTTTTATATTTAAAGCATAACACTCTTCTTTATTTTGATGTCTTTCCCAGATCAGCTTTCTCCTTCCTACAATACTTACACAATCCAAACTTATACTACAAAATAGCAATCAACAAAAACAATTTGTCTCATTGGTAAGTAAATTGTTTTAAATGAGTTTGTGTAATGGTGTGGTCGCGTTTTAACAATGTTTAAAATTTTCTTCTACCTTTCTTTCAAAGGCTAGCTTGTTAATATTATAGTTATATTACCTGGAAAAGAACAAGTCATGTTAAGCTCTGTTGTGTTGGGAAAACTGGCTTGATCTGGATCTTAAAATTGTATACCTTCAAAGTAGGCAGACAAGAAGGGACAAATTGCTATTAGAGAAAGAATCGGCCCAGGCAAAGTTAGACACAGGAATAGGGAAGGCATATCATGGGGTAGTCAGAAGTCTGGCCTTGCTGAAAACTACGTATGAATGTTAGAAATTACTTTGAAGTGCATTTTATCTAACAGGACTTAACACTAATTAAAGATCTGGAAAATTACTTATCTGAGCTTGCACCTCATATGGTAAAAACTAAATAAAATTAAAATGGTGAGCTATAAAATTCTTACAGGAACCATGAAACGAGTAGTAAAATATAGCAAAGGCTTCAAAGACTAACAAACTTAAGTTTTAAGTCTTGGTAAATCCCCTACAGTTAGTAGCTATGTTTTATGATTTGAAAATGAGGACATCATACCTCTATCACACACACAGTGTTTAACAATATCAGTAATCTTTAATATTCTTTGAACCTTCATGATATCTCAATTTTTTTTTTTTTTTTTTTTTTGAGATGGAGTTTAACTCTTACTGCACAGGCTGGAGTGCAATGGCGCGATCTGGCTCATTGCAACCTCTGCCTCCTGGGTTCAAGCGATTCTCCTGCCTCAGCCTCCCGAGTAGCTGGGATTACAGACATGTGCCACCACGCTCAACTAATTTTGTATTTTTAGTACAGACGGGGGTTTCTCCATGTTGATCAGCCTGGTCTCGAACTCCTGACCTCAGGTGATCTGCCCACCTTGGCCTCCCAAAGTGCTGGGATTACAGGCATGAGCCACCACACTCAGCCCATTTCAAGCAAATCTTAAAGGTTCTTATTAACAAACAGCTACTAAAATAGATTCTTTCTTTTTTTCTTTTTCTTTTTCTTTTTTTTTAAACAGTGTCTCACTTTGTCCCCCAGGCTGGAATACATTGGTATGATCTTGGCTCACAGCAACCTCCAGTTCCTGGGTTCAAGTGATTCTCTTGCCTCAGCTTCTGGAGTACCTGGGATTACAGATGTCTGCCACCACACCTGGTTGATTTTTGTATTTGTAGTAGAGATGAGGTTTCACCATGTTGGTCAGGCCGGTCTCAAACTCCTGGCCTCAAGTGATCCACCTGCCTTGGCCTCCCAAAGTAGAATAGACTTATTTAAGAACAGACTACATCAAAACTTAAAACTCATGTCCACTTTGAACCTCCTTTCGTTCTCTAAGTAGAGGCCTGACCAGTGGCCTAGAGATGAGCAGTTGCAGAGGTGGATGCCGGGAGTTGCAGAAATGTGGATTTGTTCAAATACTGTTCTCTCTCTTCCCCACAGTGGACATTTGTGGTTACACCAGGGTTAAAGAAGAGAAAAGGGGGATAAGTAAAAGTGCAATTTTCCTTTTACTTGGCTGATGTGATAGGTGATACCGTCTCTTAAACCCTTTTCTCAATTTCTGCTTCTAGAACTTCAATCATAGCTTTCTTTTGGTAGAAATTTCCTCACTCTAGCTGGCTGTCAACTTAGGTAGATTTCTTTTATCACAACTTCTATTTCATTACCTTCCTCTGTCCATCTTTTCCCCAAGAAAATAAAACGTACCCTCGACCTTAGTAAATAGTGAACATGCAGCTTGGCTCATGCTCCCCTCTCATAGTGCCTTGTTATCATGAGTCACCTCCTGTCTTCAAAGTTTCCCTGTTGAGAAATAAATACCAGATCTTGTCTCCTCATCCAGTGAATGTGTATACAGGTATCAACAGTGTCACACATATATAGGAAGAGTGTGAGATAAAATGTCCTCTTATGTGGCAACCCCAGTGTCTATGGGAGACTTCCCAGGAATGCCCACCTTAGGCTGAGGAAAAGAATGGGGAGAAATGGCCGGGGCCAGTGGCTCACTCCTGTAATCCCAGAACTTTGGGAGGCCGAGGCGAGCGGATAACGAGCTCAGGAGATGGAGACCATCCTGACTAACACGGTGAAATCCTGTCTCTACTAAAAATACAAAAAATATAGCAAGGCGTGCTGGCGGGCGCCTGTAGTCCCAGCTACTCGGGAGGCTGAGGTGGGAGAATGGCGTGAACCCGGGAGGCGGAGCTTGCAGTGAGCCGAGATCACGCCACTGCACTCCAGCCTGGGCGACAGAGCGAGACTCTGTCTCAAAAAAAAAAAAAAAAAAAAAAAAAAAGAAAAGAAAAGAAAAGAAAAACAAACAAAAGCTTGGGGAGATATATAGTATTTTCCTGATAAAATGCCAGATCTCTTTGCATCTCTGATTTCCTTAAAGAATCTCCTCAGAAATCTAATCTACCCTTATTTGAACAGTAGTTGTGTGATAGAGCTAATAGAGGAACGAAAATCTTTTATATTTTTTGACTCACCAAATTTTGTTTAGCACCATTACTTAAAACCTGATCACAGTAGTATGCTTTATCCTCTATTTTGAAGCTCTAGTAAAATTTTGAAGCAACAATAAAAGTTCCCCAGCATATTCTGATACATATATAAAACACTTATGAACGGTTTACTCAGTGAACCATAAAAGTCTTATTCTACTATATGTAGATTTTAAGGGTCTCGAATTCTAATGAGACAGCAACATTTGTTTTTGCTATTCATACCAACAATGGATGAAAACAATCAAAATTCACTTTAAACTCATATGTTGTAATTCCTTTTGTATCATAATGTGTGGTAAAGTAAAATAAAACATACAGAGACAAATCTCTGAAGTTAAACATTTTATTTGAGAAGAAAGAATTGCAATTTGGAGCACACACATAGATTGGGTTGTCTTTGGTGTGTCCAAAGAACAAAGAGAAGGTTAGAGATTTTATGCAAAAAAGAAACGTGTAGTCTTTGAGAAAGTTAATTGGCATAGTAAGGTTGTGGAGAGCTAGTAAGTTTGGATTAATGAAAGAGGACAATAAGTGAAACTATTACCGCTACAGCAGATCCATTAGATACTGATTCTAGGTTACAGCAGACAGTTCTAGCAGCCAGGCTCACCCAAAATTGCATTCTTAGAGCAATGTTATATGCTCAGTACTTTATTCCCCCAAGCATCTTGACTGTGTTTTAGTTGGGTGGCACAAGAAAGAACAAACTCATGATCAACTCTCAGAAGTACAGCAGAATACAAACTTATAGTGATATTATTTTTAAAAAATTAAAATGATATTAATAAAACTGAAAAACTGAAATAAATGTGTTATTGGATTTTGTAAATATGTTATTCCAGATTTGGAATTTATTGTCCTGCTATGTTGTTTTTAAAACAATTTTTTAGTATAATAATTAAAAAAAAATTTTTTTTGGTTTTGTTTTGGATTAAGAGGAATGCAAAATATTATCCCTTTCCATTATTGTATTCTCCTATTTATATGTCATAATAGTTATGGGGAGAGTTTTCTAAATAACAATGAGGCTATTAACAGTGTTTAAATGTAACAAAATTTAAATGTTTAAGTATTTTAAATATTTTATTTAAATATAATAATAATTTGCATGTACCTCATGAACTTGTTTCTTTTTGGAGCAGAAATAAATTATAAATATCATATAGGTCAATTGTGTGTTTTTTTACAGAGAAAGAATTTGAGGAATAGAGAGAAAATGTCAATATCTAGGGTCTTATATTTAATAAACAGTAAATGTGAATTATAAATAAAACCTACAATTCTGGTACTCTAATAGTTCTGCTAAGCCATGAGTCTCCTAAATTAAGTGCTTCTCTAGGAAGCCTTATGGTTTCTTTTAATAAATTAACTTTTGTGACAGTATGCTGTGTCCCTGTGTGATTTTAGGTAGCTATTTAAATTATTAATTCAAAAACTTTTAATAAACACCTCCTTTTCTAAAGTAGAACAAAAAGCTTCAACTTTTTTCTAACACAGCATCCAATATTTGCCATGAAGTGTTTCTGTCTTTTCAATGAATTTTTTATTCTAAGTTATTATAGAAAACATAATAGAAGCATGAACAGATCAACTGGTATTTAATTAACTAGAATTCCTAGGTGAATTGTAGTGGTGTTTTGCTATTTGTCAACATGAATGAATTTAGAAATTCAACATAAATATTTTAACAGACATATTTTATGAAATATAATAGCTAACTTTGAAAAACATGCAGTTTCAGAACAAAACTGAGTTGACTCATCTTACAGCACGCTCTAACTTTTATGTTTTCAAAGCAGCAGTGATTCATGAGTAATTTGGTCCTATGGGTAAATATTAATTATATCAGATAAAACAAAATGTTTCAAAATGTTATAAACAGTATCCAAGTTTGCCTTTATCATACAAATATATGAAACATTTATTGCAAGAAAAATAGTAAAATATACATTAAAACAGAAACGCTTAAAAAATTTAAACTATCACCAAGTTTGCATACACATTTATAACTCTATATTACACCCATTATTTATAGAAATGTGTGTTTTAGAAAGGTCTTTCATAACAATATCTTATTTGACCACTGCAATAACCAGAATATTTAGGCATGGTGGAAGACTTTTTAAAAATTTTATACACGGAGTGAATCTCTGTTAATAAAATACTTCTTTTTTTTTTTTTTTTTTTTTTGGTCTTGCTAACATTTTTTTTTCTTAATTTTTTAAATTATACTTTAAGTTCTGGGGTACATGTGCAGAACAAACAGATTGTTACACAGGTATATACTTGCCATGGTGGTCTGCTGCGCCCATCAACCTGTCATCTACATTAGGTATTTCTCCTAATGCTATCCCTCCCCTTGCCCCCAACCCCCTGACAGACCCCAGTGTGTGATGTTCCCCTCCATGTGTCCATGTATTCTCATTGTTCAACTCCCACTTATGAGTGAGAACATGTGGTGTTTAGTTTTCTGTTCTTGTGTTAGTTTGCTGAGAATAATGGTTTCCAGCTTCATCCATGTCCATGCAAAGAACATGAACTCATCCTTTTTATGGCTGCATAGTATTCCATGGTGTATATGTGCCACATTTTCTTTATCCAGACTATGACTGATGGGCATTTGGGTTGGTTCCAAGTCTTCACTATTGTGAATAGTGCTGCAATAAATATACATGTGCATGTGTCTTTATAGTAGCATGATTTATAATCTTTGGGTATATATCCAGTAATGGGATTGCTGGGTCAAATGGTATTTCCAGTTCTAGATCCTTGAGGAATCACCACACTGTCTTCCACAATGGTTGAACTAATTTACACGCCTACCAAAAGTGTAAAAACATTCCTATTTTCCCACGTCCTCTCCAGCATCTGTTGTTTCCTGACTTTATACTGGTCGCCATTCTAACTGGCGTGAGACGGTATCAATGTGGTTTTGATTTGCATTTTCTCTAATGACCAGTGATGATGAGCCTTTTTTCATACGTTTGTTGGCCACATAAACGTCTTCTTTTGAGAAGTGTCTGTTTATATCCTTTGCCCACTTTTTGATGGTGTGTGTTTTTTTCTTGTAAATTTGTTTAAGTTCCTTGTAGATTCTGGATATTAGACCTTTGTCAGATGGATAGACTGCAATTTTTTTTTTTTTTTTTTTTTTTTTTTTTTTTGAGGTGGAATCTTGCTCTGTCACCCAGGCTGAAGTGCAGTGGCGCGATCTTCGCTCACCACAATCTCCGTCTCCCTGGTTCAAGTGATTCTCCCGCCTCTTAAACTAGATACAATTTGTTAATATTTTAGTAGGTACTTTTAACAATGGGAAAAGTGTTTTTAATACTAAAAAATTAAAAGCCACCTAACAGATTAGGAAACTAAGGTTCAGATAGCATCAAATACTTATGTTCTACAATATAACGTTACTTCTAACATAAATTAAGGGTTAGTTTTAACCGTTGCTATTCTTTGCTGCCCTTCAGAATACAATTTAATCATTACTTTTTATATGAAGACTTTACTCAATTGTATTTCTTCTCATTCTATCTTTTCATGATGGAAATGTTTATATTTTAAATTCTAATCATATTGCAGGCATTCTAATAACCACTTACCTTCTGTTATGGTAATTAGCCTTAGTAATGTTACATTTGGTTGTTTTCATGTCATATATTGATTAAAAGATTAAATCATGGGTTGATTGCTAATTATTTGTTATCCCAAATTTATATAAAACCTAGCACATATTTTTACACGAGTTGATGTTGGCTAACCATTCTTACAAACACAAAGAGATGGGAAAGTATGTTACAATCCCAAAGAATCCTTCTTTCAATTCATTATAGAGACCCCATTGTTTGCCAGCTGGGCCAATATTTATGAACTGCGATTCAGAAGGGAAAAGAGGATCGAGGCCCTTTCTGAGTTGAAGTTGCAAGATGTAATGTGTCTGCACTAGCTTGCCATATGTTTCTAGTCATGTAGTGAAAGATGATTTGAGAGAACAAAGAGCAAAAAGAAGCAGAATAGTCAAAAACGGAAAAAAAAAAATGCTGTCAGGAATCAGGCTTCGGGACTGAGGTGTTTTGAGGTCTTAGTTGCTACATTGTCCTTCCTGTAGTTTAGTTACATGAGCCAATAAATTATTCTTACTGCCTTTTTACATAAGCCAACATATCTTCAATTTTGCACCAGCAAAGAGTTTGAGATGGGTTATCACTCTGCCTCCCAGGCTGAAGTGTAGTGGCATGATCATGGCTTACTGCAACCTCCCGGCTCCCAGGCTGAAGCGATCCTCCTGCCTTAATCTCCTGAGTAGCTGAACTACAGGTGTGCACCACCACCCCTGGCTAATTTTTGTATTTTTGTAGAGACGGGTTTTTGCCGTGTTGCCCAGGCTGCTCTCAAACTCCTGAGCCCAAGCAATCCACCCGCCTCGACCTCCCAAAGCGCTGGGATTACAGGTGTGTGCCATCGCACTCATCTGAGTTGTGCTTCTTTATATTATTAAAAAGATGAAAAAATAGAGCTGGTAAACATGTCTCCAGATCTCATAAGATGAGAATACTTTTCTAATATTTTTTTATACTGTGTTTGTCTTTTATAATTAAAGTCCCCAAATTGTATTGTCTTGTCCCAGTAAACATTCTTTTATGGTGCCATGTAACACACTTCACTGACAGATAATAATTGCTGATGTTGCAACCCATTATAGTTTTTTTTCAAATAATAAAAACTAACATTTTAAAAAAGAATTTGTTTTTTTATAATAAAAACCAACAGCCAGTCATCTTCCCTCACCATCAAGTTGATAATTTAATATTTGTGTCAATTTGTGAGGTATTTCATAATTGACTTTTTTTTTACTCAACCATGTATAAAGTTTAACCATGTAAAACTATAAGAAAGATTTTCATTAGATACATATTAACTTCATAATTCATGTAGAAAATTGGTGACAGGAAACAATATGCTTATTTTAATAGTAGAGGAATTGAAAGTCAAACAATAAATGTGAACTTCATTTACAGCTAAGGCAGAAATGTCAGTAGAAAAGTACAATTTGTATTTTTTATCTATTAATTAATTATACATAAATAAAAGAGATGTGGTATATTTTAGGATATTTGAATTTTGAAGATAATGTTACAGACCATTTCCAGGACTTTCCAATAAAATTTCAGTCAATAATTTAAATACAGATACAGATCTTCCTGTATAGGTAAAGTGATCTGAGGAAGTTGATTAATTTTCAGTTTCCGTATGTTTTTGTAAATTCTTATATTTGGCATAGCAAATGGAAAATTTTTGGTAACAGATAATCACAACATCCTTTTGGATATGCGTATTCTACTTGCCACATTTTACTATTTTTAAATGTGCCACATTTTACTTTACACATTCATATATTAAAGTTTAAATATTATTAGTTTGCCCATCAATGAGAAAAAGAGAACAATTAATTGAAATTGCCATTTACTTATTTTTCTCTAACATTCTACAACATTTATTGAATAGATTCTTTGATGCATCTGAGGGATAAATGGTTGAAAAAGATGCATTTCTTTCCCTTATGGTGTGTTTAAAAAGCTAGAAGAAAAAATTACAATGTAGTGTGATAAACGTAATTGATGAGAGGGGGAGAGAGAGAGAGAGAGAGAGAAGAAAGAAGAGAAAAGAAGGAAGGAAAGAAGGAAGGAAGGGAGGAAGGAAGGAAGGAGGAAGGAAGGAGAAGGAAGGAAGGAAGGAAGGAAGGAAGGAAGGAAAAAGAAAGAAGAAAGAAAGAAAGAAAGAAAGAAAGAAAGAAAGAAGAAGAAAGAAGAAAGAAAGAAAGAAAGAAAGAAAGAAAGAAAGAAAGAAAGAAAAGAAAGAAAGAAGGAAGAAAAGAAAGAAAGAAAGAAAAAAGAAAGAAAGAAAGAAAAAAGAAAGAAAAAAGAAAGAAAGAAAGAAAGAAAGAAAGAAAGAAAGAAAGAAAGAAAGAAAGAAAGAAAGAAAGAAAGAAAGAAAGAAAGAAAGAAAGAAAGAAAGAGAAAGCAAAGCTTAAAAGGACACTGATTTAAACCCGGTATAGGCAGCGCTAGATTCACAGAGAAGATGACACTTCAATTATCTTGAAATCAAGCAAGTTTTCTTGAGAACTTTGGGGGAAAGAGAAGACAAATATGAAGGATCCAGAGAATGTTATTCGAAATTGCTTTAATTAGATGGACATCTTATTCACTAGTATTAGAAGGAAAAAAGAATGAGTGTGGCATTGATGCATTTTTAGGTGAGGAGGGATGAGTGAAGATCATTTGGTTTGCACTGTATACATCAGTTTTTTGGGGAAAAATGCAAGGAAATGACCCAGAAGTCTGCATATAACAACATGAAATAATAGTTACATGACAATGATAAAGTCAGATGGCCTAAGCCCCAAAGTAGAATGAATTAATGAATTAATTAATTTGCAAGAAGCTAAAACAAAAACAAGAAATTGCATTGGAATGTATCAAAGAGAACATAACCACTGAGCCCCTGCCTCCCAGCCTGACCCAGCACCCGTCCAGCCCTAGGATTGTACTAGCAACAGAAGGATCAAATGTCCTCAGGGAAAAGCCAGTTTAAGTCCTGACCATTTTATTGAAAAGATATGCAGATGTTTGGCATGACTCAAAGGGAGAAGTTAGATTGGAATACTGTATTTCTCACAAGAAGAGGCTTTGAAGGATTGAAATAAGCAATACTAGCAATAGTTTAGAGCAGAAGTTAATGGCTGTTTGTTCAATGTCTGAAGCGATCAAATGCCACCTTTGGAATTGCGATCTAAAAGGAAAGTAACTTCAACATGCTTAACTAATGGTGCAACTAATGGCTAGTCAGAAATTTACTCTCATACTAAAGATCTTCAGGGTTTCTTCAGAGTTTTTCCTAAAAATGTCAAATATTGTTTTTAATCTCTAGAGATCTATTCACCTGCTAAGAAATAAAAACGGAAAAGCTTCTTCCAATAAATCTCAAATATAATGAAAATCATATTAGTCTAGGAGAAATTATTTACTTTTTATTTGGACTTGTAGAAAGTAGTTTTCTGTTGTTTTGGTTATTTTTGCCTGAAAGAGGTTCAATACAACCCCTAGAGCCACATTTTAGAAGACTACCATCAAAGGGAATCTGCAGGACAGTTCTTATTTCTTTTAAATTCTTTTCAGTTGAACCCACATTCAAATACTTCATTGTTCAATAAATATCCAGTGCTCTTTCTTTATTCTCGAACACCCAATCTGGGTATCTAAAAATATGCCTCATTCTGGTCTATCAGATATGTGTAGCTGGCCAGATGTGGTGGCTCACGCCTGTAATCCCAGCACTTTGGGGAGGCCGAGGCAGGCAGATCACCAGAGGTCGGGAGTTTGAGAACAGCCTGGCCAACCTGGTGCAAAACCCCGTCTCTACCAAGAAACACAAACTTAGCAAGACGTGGTGGCGTGCGCCTGTAATCCCAGATACTCAGGAGGCCGAGGTGGGAGAATCGCTTGAACCCGGGAGGCAGAGGTGGCAGTGAGCCGAGATCTCCACACTGCACTCCAGCTTGGGCGACCATGAGCCTCTGTCTCAAAAAAACCAACTGACCAACCAAACAAACGTGTTATCTAATTACACCTCTTTGTATATTTGAATAAATATGAGGAAAAATTAGTGCCAGATATTTCCAATTGATTCAGTCTTCAATGACGCATCAATTCTAAGTCTATATAGGGTAATTAAGATTTTGCTTTTTTTCATAGTCTGCACATATTTTTAAAGGTAATTTTAGAGCAGTTGAGCACTTCAGCACTAACAGTACTCTTTTTCTTGACAATGCTTACCTTGACATTTCTAAAAAGTGAGTGAATGAATTATTTCTGCTAATATTCAAGTAATGTCTCAGCATGATGAAAAAGATTCATGTTTAAGAAATTGCATGGAAATCTTTTAGATACCAGGTGGCTACAGTGATCATAGGTCTCTGCAGGGAAAAAAAAAAAAAAAAAAAATGTTCACAAGTTAAATATGTAGGTAGGGCTCTCACCCATCCTTGATCTCTGCACTAGACTATTGATTTCATTAAGGATGCAGTATAGCCCAGAGTCTTTAAGCAAACACATTCCCCCCTTAAAAATCAAATAGAGGAATAGGCAAAGAATTCTCTTTCATCTATAAATTATGAAGCCAAGTTCAAGAAATTCAAACTACTTGAAAAGGAGTGTTTGATTTCTTATGTAATGAAATTGTAAAAAATAAAATAAAATAAAAACTCAATGCAGACTTGCTCAAATGAAGAGAACTTTAATATTTTTAATACTAACCCAGGACTCTACATGCAACTGTTATCTGGAAATGAATTGTAAGATGAACACATTATATAAGCAATCAGCAGCAAAACTTAATCTCAGAATAAATGTTCATTGACTACACTTCCTTTTCAGGAAAAGCATAATTATCATTATGCACGCACACACACATACACACACACAGACTTCTTTGAGCCACCATCTTTCTCATTGTCTTTTCTCTGGCTGAGGGAAGAGATTGCTCTAAAAATGAGGAAACAAAACAAATTTTAAGTACATGCTAAATTTCTTTCTTTTATTCTGTTTAAGAAATAGCAAATCTTTAGTCATTACTTACTTTTAAATGATTAAATGACAGTACTGACAAAAATGACTACTTTAATATATTCATAGACTAGTTTAATATAAAATAGTTCTATATCCTGACAATATCCCTTTAGAAGACAGTGTAAATTTGTTACTTTGAAGCCATTCACAATCTTTTTCACTCCTTTTTTCCCCTACCTTTTAGGTGGCAAAATTAATATATCTACCTTCTCACATGTGCACATAAGATGGTCATATAAAAGAAATCTAGTCAAAAAAGAAAAGGTAAAAGTGCTTTAGTAGAACATAGTTCAAAATGCTATTACCAAAAATAATAAGGATACATTTTTTATTAAGAGAAAATGCTCTTTTTCTTTCCTGGAACACAGAACAAATGAAGAGTCACAGCACATCTCTTGTTTGTGATTGGAAAGCCACAAATTAATGACAAAAGGGCGGAAGTGAAAAATAAAAGAATATGTGTCCTTTGTGATCCATTTGAACCTTGGGCAGCATATCTGTAGCCTAGTGCTTTAGCATCTAAACCTCACCTAAAGCAAAAAGTGTTCTCTGTTTGCTGCAAAAATGCAATTAACATTAAATGACATACTCCATAAATAAGAGGACCTTTCCTAAATTGAGCTATTACTTATTTCTTCCATTCAATTCTGCAGTAATGTTGGAAAAAAATTAGGGTATAATTTTTTTGGCTTTTTAAAAACGTTTTATAATTTGACACAAGCCTACCCCAATAATATGATTCCTTTCAGAGTTTCTTTTATGATAGGTGAATCACTTAGGCTTGTTACTTTTCTAGGAATAATTACGGGGTTCATACCTTCTTTCAAACACTCACAATCTTTCACAAACCACACTCAAAACACTCTACATGGGAGACAGGGATGGAGAAAAATAAAACACCATAGCAATTTAGTTATTTATACATTATTAACATTATTATTATTGTTATTGAGGAAAAGACTTTTAGAAAAATAATTCGAGTAATAAAAGCTATTTTTTAGATATGTGATCTAGACTTGCAGAAAGAATACAGTTGATTTATTTAGAACATGCCAATTGCTACATATATTTGATATAACTTCTTGTTTAGATGGACATAATCTCTTATTTATATGATATCCATGTAATGGTATGTTTAAAATCATTTTACTATCATATTAACAAATTTCTTATGAATAAAAACTCATTTACTTGCTTTGTTTAGATAAGCTTATATCTCATTAAGTACATATGAAATCGGTTGGTTCTGTGTACTGAATGTAACATATATTACATAAAATTATCATTCAAATTATGAATATTTAAAAGATTTGGTTTATACATAAAATATGATATACATAACATATACTCATTTGGATTATTGGTGGATGGTTGATCTTTGTGATCTTTAAGTCACTTTCAAGCCTTGTTCTCAGTAGTTTAAAGCAACTTTTTAAAATCTTTTTGAGACAGAGTTTCACTCTGTTACCCAGGCTGGAGTGCAGTGGCAAGATCTTGGCTCATTGAAACCTCTGCCTCCCAGGTCCAAGCGATTCTCCTGTCTCAGCCTCCAGAGTAGCTGAAACTACAGGCCCACAACCATGCCTGACTAATATTTTGTATTTTTAGTAGAGATGGGGTTTCACTGTATTGGTCAGGCTGGTTTCAAACTCCTGACCTCAGAAGTGATCCACCCACCTGGGCCTCCCAAAGTGCTGGGATTACAGACATTAGCCACTGAGCCCAGTCTAAAAGCATTTTTTTTAAATCTAAAAGCATCCATGTATCTCTGTTTTATTTCTTTATTAAACAGAGTATTTTATTCCTATCTATTTCTAATATTCCATAATAATTCCATCTAAATGATCACATAAAAGCATGAAGTATTTAATTTTTTAACGTTTACTTTTTTGAATAAAACACCAATTTGTTTCTTCTAGAAGTTCTGCAACAACAGAAAATGTGTGACAAAAATGCCAGAATTATTATAGTCTTCCTTTAGTTCCTGAATATAATTAAGAAAGAAAATTAACCTGCTAAGTTTTTCCAATGTTTGAATTTATATGAATTCACCTTCTCTGCAGTGACTAGATAGTAATGTTAATTTGAACATGGATGCAAAGTGTGTGCAGGCTAAAGGACAATTCAGCTATAAAAAGTCCTATTTCAGTAACACTAAGCATTTCTGGCTTCTCATTTCTAGTGATTTAAAGAAGAAGCCTGCAGACTTTCTTATTATGCCTGTCACATCTGCCGTTATATCTCCATTCCTCCGAAATGTCAGCAGCAATGCCTCTTAGTCCCCAGTTGCATCTGGTAGGTGATGATGTACACCTAGTCATCCAGGATCCAATGATATAGCAACGCTTGTTCTTTCCTATTCATAAAGCAGTTTAACATTACTAATAAACAAGAAGTTTTAAAAGGCATATTTTAAACAAAAAGGCAATTTGTTCTTGCAAATGAAAAAAAAAATAGATATAATAAAATGCCATATTTCCTTGTCACCTTAAGAAAAAAAAGGAAAAATAAGAATTAGAAACCTTCCAACCCCAAATTTGTGTATTCCCATTTTGCCTTGTAACATCGATGTTACCATATAAAGTACCTGTATAAATAGTTTTTGCATAATCCATTCTATTGCCTCTATATTTTACAACTTTCAATATATATTCACATAAATTTTTTAAATGAAAAAATTTACTTACTTTTAAAAAGAAAATTCATTTGGGATGACTTGGAAGTTTGTTTTTTTTTTCCATTTAGTTAGTGAAAAGATGAATTGGTTATTTTTCTTACGGCTTCTGAACACATAGTCACATGTCTATTCCTGCCAAGGATTTCCTAATAAAACACAATTATGTGCTAACCTGACTCTTATAAATTCAATACTGAAAGAAAAAATCTCAAAAAATAAAACCAAAATGAAACAAATTATCTAAATAAAATACAGTTTACTCAGTTATATTTGAAAATATTTTTAAATTTGAAATATAAAATATTTTTATATATGAAATACACGTAAAGAGGAGGTACACAGTAGTGACTAAGCTTTGATAGTGGTAGAAGTCTGTCACAAACAGCTGGTGTTTTTAACCTCAGCTCCACCACTTATAAACTATGCAGTCTTGAAGCCTCAAGGCCCTAAAGTTCCCCATTGGAAAAGCAATAATTTTAACAATTGTCATGTAGAGTCAATGAAAAAATTCAAGGATAGTTTCTCCCTTGAGTAAGTGCCGAATAAATACTAGATGTTGATATTATTTTCCTTTTTATAAATTAATCTCAGTTCAAATTTTCTTTACAAACTGAAGAGACAACAGAGTTTAGAGTTGTTTACAAGCTAGATGTCTTCTGGAACTTCCCCATCAAATATACCAAAAAAAAAAAAAAAAAAAAAAAAAAAACACAGGTCTCTGGGGAAAGCTACACCTCTTTATTTTATATTCACAAATAGCATTGACAGATGAAATATGCCCAGTTAAATTTGAATATTTTACAATTAAATTTCCCAGATAAAATACATCCAATTAAATTTCAATGTCAGAAAAACAAGAAATAATATTTTAGTATGACCCAAATATAGCAAAGAACATGCTTACTATAGGTCATATAATTATTCATTGCTTATCTAAAATTTAAATGTAACAGACACTTCTGTACTTTATTTGCTAAATCAGGCAACCCTTATCCACAATGCAATTAGCATTTAAGAAAATATTATAAGGAAATATGTTGAACTTGGTTTAAGGCAACCACAAAATTTATTTGACCATAGAATGTTTTTTGAAGTTAGCATCTATTAGTACATTGATGATCACAAATATAGAAAGGCTTTTTAATTTCATAATTTAATTTTACAGGCGAGAAAACTAAAAGAAGACACTTTACTGAGTTTGTCCTGACAGTAGAGGTCGGATGCTAGTCACCTTATCATCTAGGCTGCATTCCCTCCGTTCTTTTCAAGACAATTTTCTGTTCTTTTTAATTTTATCTTTTTTCAAGTAAGAGCTCTGAAGTAATAAATTCTCCTTATTATAATATACTGATTTGTACATAATTTAGACATCAGTAACTTTTAGCATGTATTATCTTATTCACTTGATTCATATCTACTTTTGAATGATCAACTTTTTAACAGAAATATATTGATTATATAAACTATGAAATTAGTAAATTTTCAACTAACTGTACTTGTTCATATTCAGAAACAGATTGGCTATACCTTATAAATTCAATACCTTATACACAGAAAACATTTAAAAAACAATGAAGTTTGTTATGGAAGCTTGGACAAAGTTGAATCAGAAATCCAACACTATAGTTTGATTTCTATCCACAACCCCTAATACGACAGTGCAAACAAACCAATAAATACACAAGAAAACATACTTTTATCTCAATAGAATTTTTGAAACACAGGAGTGTAAAGGTATGAAATGTGATTGAGAGTGGAGAACATATACTTTCAGGAAAGCTCTCTTTCTTATTTTTCTATTTTAGTAAAAGCTAAATATTTAACATGTAACAAATGTTATACAATATTTTGATGAGACTATTTTCAGACTTGAGGTAATTTTTACTTTGTTTTCGGAATTAATTGTTATGCTATTTTAAAAATATATTATTTGGTTGTAAAGTTTTAAAAAACGGGTTAGATAAAAGTTTCCATCTCAGTCATAGCAGAATAGGTTTTTTAAACTGTTTTATAAGGAAAAAAAAAATGTGTAAGTTTCTTCTTGAGGCACTGCTTAAGAATCCCCATGCTAATCCAATTCTTATAATAATTTTGGCAGAGTCAAATGACCTATCCATGCAAAGTTTGTGTAAAGTTAAAAAAACAAACTTCTATTTAAAGTAGGAGTATATGAGAATAGCAGAATTTTTTTAAATATTTACTTTCACTGTGTGGGTGTTCATATAACATAAGGAAACCACTCCTGGGTAGTTCAGGCAGCATGATGCATTTTTGAAGTTCATGTTTCCCTTGAAAATGTTTTAAATCCTATAGTGAAGATTAAATCCTTGATCCCTCTTGCACGAGATAAACTCTAGCTTCTCTAGAAGTTCAAAGCCAAAAGCTTACTTAAAATAAAAGGAGTATGACTCTTGAAATAAGCAGTTTTCCAGCCTCACTGTTTACTACAATTTCATAGAATGCCTAGTGTTATTTAAGCATGGTAATATTTGTATATGCTTTTCTTTGTAATCTTTACTCTTATAAGAGTTCCAGGGCTATGAATAACTATTTTCCAAAAAAATAATATCACAGTGAATTTACTTCATTTCCCTAAAACATGTAAATATATAGGTAGGTTGGAAATTAATGTATAATGTTCTGGGAAATAGCATACAGATCTTTAGATGGAAATATGTCTTGTAGCAATAATTTACCATTTAAACATATATATTATCAATTTTATGTTAGTCTAAAATTTTGTTATTCATTTAAAAAGAAGGAAAGATTTTTCTCTTTGTAATAAATCTTTGTTTTCTGTATTTTGAGAAATTTATTTTTGGTCATTAGCACATTTTTGTCTTTGAAAAGTTGTTTTGAAGTAATTGGAATTCATGTGACTAAAGTCTGTGACTAAATTCCAAACTGGCTATAACTGGCCAGCTTTGGAAACAATAAAATACCTGTTATGAATGCAAAATAGAATAAATTAACAATGAAATTCTAATGAAACAAATTGCTATTAAAACTAATTCACTTAAATATATTTATTATCTATTATCATGTGGATTTAAAGATCACAAGTGCCTACTTTTATATCATATTATCTATTTATTATATGCGGTTGTCAAAGTAAGCCTAGTTGGTAAACACTGAAATCTTTTTCAAAATAAGCAAATTATTCATCATATTATAAGATCCAATTATTTAGAGGAAAAATATTGAATGTTTAAAAATGATAGATTGTAGAATGTCTAATTACTGCAATATACTATTAATACTGTTTTAGATATAACTTAATCATAAAAAGAAGGACTTAAAATCAACAGTGAAATATAGGGTTGCAAGAGTGGGATAATAATCTTTGCAACAAGATTGTGATAAATAACTCAAGTAAAACTGCACTATTTGTAGCAATAACTAGGATATATTAATTTATTAAGTAATCATTTTTAAATACAAAAACACTGTCAAATTCTGATGTTGATAATTTTCATAAGAAATGACACCAAGTGGTAAATATTTCAACAATCATACAACTAAAGAAACTGGTTGTTGATTCCCACAACACTTTGTTTTAAATAAAACTCTGTGTTCAATGTAGTATTGTTAATTCCAGAAATGAAAGTTAAACCATATGTTGACAATAATGATTTATCTGTGTAACAAAAATATTGATGTCTCTGAATATAAATCCATGTTTATACTAAAAGTAAGCATGTGTCAGTCAATTCATTCTTTCGTATACAATTTTCCATAGTATCCATGTTTCATAATGATATTATATCCATGTATAATTTTTTAAAATTAAAAAACGCTTTTTACCTAGCGAACCATTTACCTAGTGGTGTTCATATAGCTTCTTTATATTAAAATACTGTCCAGTGTATTAAGTGTTAACCATAACAAATAATCACAGAAACCTTGTCGTATTGGCCAGGTATCATCACATAACACTGACCTGTTTTGCAAACAATTGAAAGAATAGTCTTGGTTGTTTTAGAGGCATGGTGTCTTTGACAAAGAGAGGAGGTAATTTATCCAATTATCCAATGTGTTGTGTTGTGGTGATTTATAGAAATAATTAGATACAAGGAAAGATAGCTGGATTAAGAAGAAATCTTTTCTCTAATAAGGCTTTTATGAGAAATAATTTATGCATTTATGTCAAGAAAGAAAGGTGAAAAATCAGAAAAAAGATGAAAATTATAAGGAAATAAAACAGGAAGTTCAAGGAATGAAGTGAAAAAATTGAATTTTTTTTTTTTTTTTTTTTTTTTTTTTTTTTTGAGACAGGGTCTCGCCCTGTCACCCAGGCTAGAGTGCAGTGGCACAATCACTGTTTACTGTATCCTTGATCTCCCTGGCTCAAGCAATTCTCCCACCTTAGCCTCCGGAATAGCTGGGATTACAGGCACAGGCCACCACACCTGGCTAATTGTTTTGTATTTTTTTGTAGAGACGGGTTTCACCATGTTGCCCAGGCTGGTCTTTCTTTTTTCTTTCTTTCTTCCTTTTTTTTTTTTTTTTTTTTTTAATACTTTAAGTTCTAGGGTACATGTGCACAACGTGCAGATTTGTTACATATGTATACATGTGCCATGTTGGTGTGCTGCACCCATTAACTCGTCATTTACATTAGGTATATCTCTTAATGCTATCCCTCCCCACTCCCTGCACCCCAGGACAGGCCCTGGTGTGTGATGTTCCCCATCCTGTGTCCAAGTGTTCTCATTGTTCAATTCCCACCTACGAGTGAGAACATGCAGTGTTTGGTTTTTTGTCCTTGTGATAGTTTGCTGAGAATGATGGTTTCCAGCTTCGTCCATGTCCCTACAAAGGACATGAACTCATCCCTTCTTACGGTTGCATAGTATTCCATGGTGTATATGTGCCACATTTTCTTAATCCAGTCTATCATTGATGGACATTTGGGTTGGTTCCAAGTCTTTGCTATTGTGAATAGTGCTACAATAAACATACGTGTGCATGTGTCTTTACAGCAGCATGATTTATAATCCTTTGGGTATATACTTAGTAATGGTATGGCTGGGTCAATGGTATTTCTAGTTCTAAATACTTGAGGAATCGCCACACTGTCTTCCACAATGGTTGAACTAGTTTACACTCCCACCAACAGTGTAAAATTATTCTTATTTCTCCACATCCTCTCCAGCACCTGTTGTTTCCTGACGTTTTAATGATCGCCATTCTAACTGGTGTGAGATGGTATCTCATTGTGGTTTTGATTTGCATTTCTCTGATGGTCAGTGATGATGAGCATTTTTTCATGTGTCTGTTGGCTGCATAAATGTCTTCTTTTGAGAAGTGTCTGCTCGTTTGCCCACCTTTTGATGGGGTTGTTTTTTCCTTGTAAATTGTTTTTTTTTTTTTTTTAGACGGAGTCTCACTCTGCACCTAGGCTGGAGTGCAGTGGAGCGATCTCAACTCACTGCAAGCTCCGCCTCCCAGGTTCACGCCATTCTCTGCCTCAACCTCCCAAGTAACTGGGACTCTGAGCTCCTGCCACCATGCCCAGCTAATTTTTTGCATTCTTAGTAGAGACGGGGTTTCACCGTGTTAACCTGGATGGTCTTGATCTCCTGACCTCGTGACCTGCCCACCTCGGCCTCCCAAAGTGCTGGGATTACAGGCCTGAGCCACTGCACCCGACCTTGACCAGGCTGGTCTTAAATCCCTGACAGCAAGTGATCTTCCTGCCTCGGCCTTCTGAAGTGCTGGGATTACAGGCGTGAGCCACCCTGCCTGGCTAGAAAAGCTTAAAATGAAATGATGAGTCTATATTTAATACGGAATAAAGAAGTAAAGAAGTGGTCTCAAGCAGATTGACATTTGTGGTGGACATTCCATAGGATGAACTCCAGTGAATCATTGTATAATCCTCTCCCCTTGATTGTGGTGGGACCTGAAATTAGATTCTAGCTAATAGATGACAATGGTGATGGGAATGCCAGTTCCAGGGTTAGGTTATGTCACATTTTGTAATTAGGAGACTTCATTTTAGAATGCTGGAGAGAGCTATTCTCTTGTTAGCCTCTAAGAAGCAAGCTGTCATGTTTTGAGACATTTGAGGGAGACTCACCCATGAGAGGAAACTGTTGGTGGCTTCTGGGACATGAGGGTGCTTCCTGAAGAAGTCAGCAAGAGGCCAGGTCCTGGGTTGTAGAACAAGGAAATAAATTTTGCTCATCCCTAAATGAGCTTGAAGGGATATTTGTCTAAGTTAAACCTTCAGGTGAAAATATAGCTTCTCTGACTCCTTAATTTCAACCTTGTGAGACCCTCTACAGCAGACCTAGCAAAGCCATGCTTAGACTCCTTACCCACAGAAATCGACATAATAATTGTGTATTCCTAAATCATTAGGTTTATGGTAATTACACAGCAATTGAAAAATAATATGGTATTTTCGTGTAGATGTAGATGGTTAGTTTGTGGGGACATTTAAGTCATTAGTCCACATAGCCTATTTTCCTCTGTGCACATTTACTGTTCAAATTAGAAAGTTCAAAGTTATTTTCTTCTTTCTGACGATTTAGAAGACAACAACCTCCCTAGTGAGTAAACCTTAAGTATAGCAACAGGATATTAAATATATTTGAAGTATATGCACAGCTTGCTGTTGTACTCATTTCATTTTTAGTGTAGTATAGCAAGTTTAACTGCCTGATGCCAATTAGCCATAATGAGAATTATGGAACTAAACCACAGTGCACTACACTGAAAATTGAATCACTGAGTTTCTTACTGACTTCATGCTTTTTGTTGAAGGACATATAACTTATATTAAAGACTTCTCTTTTTTCCTACCTAAGAAACATTGGTTACCGTTATTTGAAACTATATTAAGACTCTGATTAACATATACAAAATTTAATTAATAAAATTACTTACTAAAGAAAAGACAGAAAAAAGTGTATGTATATACCATGTACAGCATAATATTTTCAAGTATGTATACCTTGGGGAATGACTAAATCTAGCTGATTATCTTTCCCTAACATAATTATCATTTTTTTGAGGTAAGAACACTTTATATCCAGTCTCAGCATTTTTTAAAAATATATTAGTTTATATACAGTTACTACATGATTAATTGTATATTCAAGAAATCTATCATACAACATGTGACCACATTTAACAAAGTTAGTGTTCATATCTCTTCTCCAAAGAAAAGCTAAAGTTCATTTATGTTATGATGCCTTTATTTAGTTTAATGTAAAATACATAAAAAATTCTAAATATATTTCCCTGTGTTTCTTCATAATTATTATATTGGTAATTCAAATTTTAAAACAATTTGAAATACATTATAAATCCCTTAAATAGCTATAGCAGAGTACTAAATATAGAATTCTATTAATTTAACATAATAGCATGTAAAACTGTATCACAGCTGCTAATTGTGACATTGAACTCAGTAATTTCAGAAACATGAATGTATTCTCTGATGTATTGTTTTAAATAATGAGACTTTGGTATGAAACTAAAAAATTATTTAGAAAAATTAAATCTAAAGAAACAACACCCCCCCCGCCCCCCCCCCCCCCCCCACACACACACACACGCCACACATATACAGCTACTCTCATAGAAAATTCACAATTACAAACTGAAATCTCAAGAATGTCTTCCTCCGGAAGCCACGGGATGTGAACTTAATAGTTGCTTCTGACTTTTCAGCTGAAAACTTCAAAACTTTTCATCATGATTTTATTCATTCAACAAAGACATAGCATAACATTGTGCCAGAATGGTTCCAAGGACCTCAACAAGTTGGATCATCAGTCCTTTTAACAACCTTATAGAATTAGATTAGAGTGATTTTTAAGAAAATGCAGTTCTTTGTTCATTTTTAAACATCCACGCATTTTGCTTCGTGATTACAGTACAGAGTGAACCTGGCTTGGGGAATCTACTCTCTCTAGCTTTTCCTAATTGGAGAGTTTCACGTACTTAGTTTACTGGCAGAATGGAAGGATGTGGTGTTCTGCATAAGTGAAATCCAAATAAAATTATCTTACTCTAAACAAAGATAATTTTCTGAAAATAACTAGTGGGTTGTGGCTGTAAAATTCCCACATGTGTAACAGAAATTGTGTGCTCAAAGTTAGTGGTACAACAGTACATGTCGTTCTCCCGGTTCCCAGTCTGTGGTACTGCTCCCGCCATTCTTCACTACTGCAAACAGTTACTAATCCAGTTTTGAACATGAACTTTATTTTCTCAAAATATGTTAGTATCTGACTAGGATTTCCTTTGAAGAATAACCAAGTTCAGGCAAGACCTATTGTTCCACCATAGAAATCAGTGCTTGTTTCACTACAAGGTCCGGATACAGAGTCTAAACCTCTGTGCCACTGTCTAAGTCATGTTTAAAAGCATAATTTCTTAAAAACATTCAGTTTGCTACAATTGATTTTTAGCAACTTTATGTATTGGTTTTTGTTGAAAAATGGAATACAGTTTAATTAATTCTATATCATACCTTGGACACTTCCAATAACCATCAATATTTAAACACCCCTAAGGTTATTCCACCTTAGAGCCTCACATCTGTGCACTTCTGTGTTACATCTACCTTTAACAATTTTTTCATCCATTCCAAAACATTTCATACTGATCTTCGGAGTTCCTATTCCACAGTTACATTCTTGTATACTCCTGACTTCATATTATGGGATTCTCCCACCTTATGAAATCAGCATTTATGAAACTTAACATTTATGAAATGCTAAGTTTCATAAATAAAACTTAGCATTCTGCTTTTGTACTATTAGGTTTTAAGGTCTACTTTATGATTATTATTGTGAATGCACATATAAGATTTCTGTATTAGATATATTAATTATTGATTTTTACATAACACTTGTGCCATCTACTTTTGCCTTCAGTTCTTATTACTTGGGCAAGGTGCTGATAACCATGACATCCTACACATGTCAGAGTCTGTAACACAGATGAAGAATATGAAAATATGAAATCTATTTGCTTAGATGAGTGCTGCTCCCCTTCCCCCTAAAGAAAAGGAGAAAAATCTTTCCTCCAAAAAAAGAATCATGAGTTCTTACTCTAATTTAGAGTGTAAATAAGTATATCCATGGGAAAGGTAAATCCCAGGACTCATACCCCTCCTTGAAATTTAAAATACAGCTCTGAAGAGGTAAACCTACATGGAGTTCTCTCTGTTTAATCAGCCATAAATTACATTCCAAGACTCATTCTTCTAATTCTGATTTCAAGTTTCATTAAATATTATTAAGAAGGCACGAATAATACAATGCAGGAACACCAACACACATATGTACACCTACCGGTATACACACACACTTCACAATTCCACAGTTACTTTATATTGAGGCTTCAAAGTTGCCATTTTTATTAGGTCACCGTGCCTTGATTTCCTACTATAATTTCTAGATCATCATTAAACCACCTAAAGATAAACAGTTTCTTCCTTGGAGGGTCATATCAAGCATCTCTTTCTTCATAGCCATTTCACCTCATTCAAAATAGTTACCTATATCCTTACCCTTTCTACTTCTATTACAATTTGAAACTATATGTAACAAAACTCTTCACCATCTTGGAATAATCTTGAATTCTCTCTCTCTCTCTCTCTCTATATATATATATATACACACACACACACACACACATATGTGTATATATACATATTATATGTACAATGTGTGTGTATATATATATAATCTATTAAAAAAACAATGCTTACACTTTTATAATGTTTTCATGTATATGATCCTTCTCTGCACTCCACTTCAGTCCAATTCAGGCACCTATGGATATAGCTACTTGCAAGACCTGGTCATCCACTATACTTTTATACCTCTAAAATAATTAATTGTGCCTTCAAATATGTATCTCTTTTATTTATTATCACTTAATTTATCCCATTTGTATTAGTCTGTGTTACTAATCTCTGTGTCCCTTGTCTCCATTATCTTTTCTGACAGGTCACATTATAATAGGCATGACCTGTCAACTTTCTAGCTAATAAAATTCTCTTAACCGTTCCTTAAATATCCCCATGTCTTTTTCCAAAATCTCAATTCAATTTCCATGGTAGGTCCTTATTTTTTCTCAAATTGTTTGTGGCAAAGTAGAATATTTATTAAGTGAAAACTATTCATATCAGTGCCGTTGCAAACTCTATAATAACAACTGGATTCCACAAAAGCCTCCAAAGTCAGTTCTCATTCATTCTAACAAGGATTTATTTCAAATTAATAATAATTTCCTTAAGACTCCTGCTTTAGTATTTACACCATCATATTTTGCAAACACTCTTGCTTCCTGTAGATATAGAAAAGAATGTAGTATAATTGCTTGTGTTTCTATCCTGTCGGAGGATGTTGGTGTTTCTTTGCTTCTTCAGACATACTGCTAGACTAAATAGCTGACGTTCTTAGTAGTTGCATATGGCCTTGTCCAATTTCTGGTCAATAAAATTTGGGGAGAAGAGATATATGTTACATTCAAGTATGGTTCCTAAAATAAATACCTTACAATATTATATTTCTCTATTCTCTCATCTCCCACCTGACTGTAGAGGATCCACCAAAAGATACCATATTTCTAGAAGATAGCAGAGAAACCAAAGAAAACATGCTGGGTTTTTGAAATAACACATTTTGCTTTCTTGTTATTGTTATGCATTACCATGTAATAAAATATTCATTTTAAATAGTGGCTCGAAACAGCAACAGTTTATTTTATCTCATATTTCTGAGTTGACTTGGCAATGCTTTTGCTGTATGTGATGTTAGCTAAAGGGATGGGATGGCTAAACTCTCCAAAATGTCCTAAATTCCAGGGCTGGCATTTGCAGCCAGACGCCAGCTAGGAACTCAGTTGGGCCCATAGACCAAAGGCCTCAATTTTCTTCCACGTGGGCCTTTACTTACTACAAGTGTAGGAGCTTGGACTTCCTCACAGCATCCATTTCTGGGTTCTCAAAACAAGCACTTGATGGCAGGGACAGAAGCTGCAGCACTCTTAAGGCCCTGCTCACATTGTAAACATTACTCCTGCTCATTTTATTAGTCGAAACAAGTTACTGGGCAAGGCCAGGTTCAAGAGGAGGGAAAATAAACCCCATATGTCAATGGGAATGTGTCAAAGAAGTTCCAGTCATCTTTATTTCAACACAGTTCACTCTCAGCTTAAAATTTATTTATAATCTTAACACATGTAAAATACATCCATTCTTATCCAAACTCTAATAGTCTCTTCTCATTACAATATGAAAGTTCAGTCTAGATCCAAGTCTAGATTCTTTTTATTTAAATGTCACTAGGCGTGGAGGAAGCGCTGTAAGGTCATTCCATATGTGTGGACGTGAATTAAATAATATATTATTTTCATCCTAAACAGCAAATTTACTAGCAGGTAGTTTTTATTGCTAAAATAAATATAGGATTTGGAGTTTCTTACTTTCTTCTTTGTTGGCAGACATTCAACAGCTATTTCATCCTCTGCCTGTTGATATTAGTTAATACCGCAGGGAATAATAAATGCAGACAGAAGTGATAGAATGTGATGTATATGTATATGTATATGTATTTGTGTTTGTCCGGGTGTGTATGTGTGCCTGATATGGAGCAGGTGGATGAATTTTTTTAAACAAAGTTAAATGAAAGGTTTGACCATCATGGTAAAGTTTGAGTATAGAATTGAAGGAAGTGAGATAGCAAGCCATGCAGAAATTGGAAAGTGACAGAGGTAGGAAAATTTTTAAGGCCTTTCAATAATCTAGATGAGAAACATTGGTGGCTTAGACCAGAGGATAAACTTGGCAGAGTAAGAAGTGATGAAATTCTGAACTTTTTTGAAAATACTGTCCACAGGATTTTCTGATAGATAGCATGGGACAAGGGAGAGGAAGAGGTCAAGGAAGAATGACACCAATAATTTCTCCATGATGAATTTGAAGAATAGGTTGTCATTAACTGACTTGGGAGAAAATCTACAGGGTAAACAAGTTTTGGTTAAAAGATTAAAATATAAGTTTTTGATACGTTAAGCTTCTAATTCTTACTAGATTTCTAATAGAAATTGCCAACACTACTAGGCTTTTGGACATTTGATGCTGAAATTCTGGTCAAATATGGGTGACTACTCAAATAAAATGAGAATTAAGGCTGAACCATTGGCTAAAGCAATATCAAAGTTACCCGAATTCTTGAGAGAGCCATTTTAGTGGAGTGGTGGAGATAAAAATCTGGTTCGAGTTCATTCACTCAGAATTAAAAGACAAAAACATGAAATGCTGTGTTTTGACCACTGTTCTATTTACAGCATTAAGAGAGAATTTTGCAGTTTCTGCTGATGCTCTGAAGCAGATTCGTAAATTTTTAATAGGATACCATCACAAAGGAAGTTTTCCCATTGTCTTGTTCATTATAGAACATTTAGATGTGATAATGCAGAGATATTATCCACATGTGGAGAAACTAAACAAGTTCAAAAAGAAGTTAGAATTATATCCTAATATAGGAAGTGGGAATACATTATGAAATATTCAATCAAAAGACTTGTTCAGAGTAATTCTGATATTTTAAGAAGAATTATCTGAAAATAAAGCTGCCTGATTGAAGGTTAAAAGGCCAAATCCATTATAGGACTTTTCTTTTTAAAATTCTCATTAGCCAAGAATAGTTTACAAATCTGGACATAGAAACACAAAGTTTTGAATTAAAATGTTAAGAAAAGAAAAAGTCATTTATTTTCTTCATTTCCTTTGACAGAAAGAGATTTCAACTAATTAGTCCATTATATGAGTAGACACACTAGATACAAGTTAGGTGCTTCTTAAGCTGTAGTAGATGATTCAACATTTTTTGAATTGTTAGAGCTTAGATCCAGAGGTGTTTTTTTTTTTTTTTTTTTATTTTATTTATTTTATTTTTCGGTGGAGTCTCGCTCTGTTACCCAGGCTGGAGTGCAGTGGCATGATCTCCACTCACTGCAACCTCCACCTCCTGGGTTCAAGCAATTCTCCTGCCTCAGCCTCTCAAGTAGCTGGGACTACAGGTGCATGCCACTACACCTGGCTAATTTTTGTATTTTTAGTAGAGATGGATTTTAGCCATGTTGGCTAGGCTGGTCTTGAACTCCCGACCTCAGGTGATCCACTTGCCTCAGCCTCCCAAAGTACTGGGATTACAGGAGTGAGCCACCGCGCCCAGGCACAGAGGTTATTTTTACTGTGGTCTTTTAATTTGGTGAAGTCATGCTCTGATACTCAGTTGTTTTCATATAGTAGGGATTGAAAATGATCAAGGAGGGATGAGTTTATACAATCTTTTACAATTTTCGAGGTGGGTACTAGGAGCCTGACATCATGCTGCCTTCCTAGGCTTCTCAAAATTTCCAAGTCCAGAGTTCCTTAGGTCATCCTCCTACTATAATACTATATGCCTGAAAATGTTCATTGATCATCTTTTCCTGCCTATATGCATTCTTCTTCATCAAAATTGCACTGCAGCTGATTTCAATTAATTGCTAGAAGTTTGGTGATAATTATTATTATTGCTGTTATTATTTTGTGTCTTGTGGAGATGGCTGGGTCTTGCTATCTTGCTCAGACTGGTCTTGAACTCCTGGCCTCAAGTGATACTCCTGCCTTGGCTTTCCAAACTGCTGGTATTATAGGTGTGAGCCACTGTACCCGGCCTACGTTTTAATAAGTGTTAATTTAGGGTAAATAAATGTGTTTCAAGTTAAGTCATTATTTTACAAAAGTCAATTTTATAAAATTAGTTTTATTTTGTTCCAAGGAAAAAAATAGATATCTATACATATTTTATAAATTGGGATAAATATCCCAATGAGAAAATTTGTATAACTTTATTAACATGAAATATTTAATATCTTTACCATATTTGAATCTCAATAACAGAAAGATAGTTTTCTAATATTTCCTTTTGAATTGCTATATATTTCAGTTTATACCATAATAGTGAGCAGTCTTAAACTTGCTAATCCCTTTGTTATAAGAAAAGCAAGAGGACAAGCAACTGAAAACAGGCAGTGAATTAATACTAAGCCTAATCATTCCTCGGGAATTTGAATGTTGAAAGATATTACTATTTCCTTCTAAATGAATTACTAATAGATTATCTACTGACAGAAACTTAGGCCATAGAAAAATGAAAGAATTTCAGCCTGTGGGAAGAAAACAAGGCATTGGTTAAAAAGAGAAATAGGTATTTTTCTAAATTATATGTCTATTTTCTTTAGCAGTATGTCTGGAATGTAGTACTGGATTTGGTTGCCTTGGTTCTCTACATGGTTTTACTCAATAAATTTTGAAGCCATTTCTTCATCTAATTTTTCTTTTAATATTCATTTTCTGGTTGCTGGATGATGTGGGATACAACCATAAAGTAAACACAGTTTTGTCCCTCAAAATATATTGGGAATGAAAATATTTTTAAGTAATAAGTAGATTTACAATACAGTACGTGAAGTAGTATAATAGGAATATGCATAAAAGTTAGATACGTAATTCAGATTATGGGTGAGGAGTCATGGGGAGATACATTACTAAAAGGCTTCCCATGTAAAGAGATGACTTGGCTGAGACCTCAAGAACAGGAAACTAGAAGTCCAAGATAAGTGTATGTTCCGATGTTTAGGACTGAGATAGAGCATGGCCCATTAAGGGAATGGAGTGTAACTGAATATTGCTCTAGCCCATCATCTGAAAGAACCTAATAGTAAGTATTAAGGTGGGAATAGTAAGCAGGATGAAGATGATTAAATGTATCCTTGTTAAACCAGGTTAAAAAAAAATTGTTTTGAGACAGGGTCCAGCTCTGCTGCTCAGGGTGGAGTGCAGGAGCACAATCACAACTCACTGTAGCCTCGGCCTTCAGGTTTAAGCAATCCTCCCACCTCAGCCTCCCAAGTAGTTGGGAGGACAGGCACATGCCATCATGCCTGGCTAATTGTTTTACTTTTTGTAGAGATGGAAACTGATTATGTTGCTCAGGCTGGCCTCAAGCTTCTGGGTTCAAACAATCCTCCTCCTTCAGCCTCACAAAGTGCTGGGATTATAGACATGAGCCACCACACATGGCGAAAAACTTTTGTCTTTATCCTAAAAGCAGCACAGCAGGCATATTTTAAGCAAAAGTGTCATGTTAAGCTTAATCATTCTGGATGGCTAAATGGTGATATTTCCATAGGAATGATGAAATGAAAAAGCACAATTTGTTGTCTGGCCTGTATTGAATAATCTCACCTCACTGGCTTAAGTAATATGACATACTATATGATTTGAGTGATAAATATTGTGCACCTCTCTCTCTCTCTCTCTCTCTCTCTCATATCTATCTAATTACCATATTGGGTGTCTAAAATAGTACCATTAATACCGTGCACTATTCATCTTGGATATTTTTTTAAAAGCCAAGAAAGAGTTAAAGATTGCTTAGCACAGGAATTGCAGGTTTACTGCTTCCACATCAAAGTTATAGTAAGGGATTCTCATTTTACTTGTCCTTGCAGGGAGAGGAAAGGGAGAGAGCGAGGGATTGAACAAAAGAAGTATTCACATGGATCACTCTTATATTTAAGAGGTAGATCTGTACCACAGTTTCATGAAAGAGAACTATCAAGCTTGGGACAAAAAAAAAAAAATCTCTGTTCTTACTTTATTCTATTATGTGTTGAGATATGGATGGACCCTCTATAAAAGACATTTTTAAACCTTCTCTCAACCTCATATGTGTTTAGACTGGGGGAGACTGGTAGGACAAAAAAGCAAACGAGGAAGAAATGGAAACTCTTTTAGCATTCAGTTATATTTCAGAAGGAACAGTTGAAAAGAGACTAGTGTGCAAAAATCCCTTTCAGTAAATTACAAAATATAGTCACCAATAGCAAGAGACGACTAGATGATCAGCCCCTGAAATGACCTCCAGATGCTTTCCATTTTGCTACCTCATTACATGTTAAGAGGATCACATTTCAAGATACATTAATTTATTTATGCTCTGTCATGTTTCTTCAAATATGTGGAATGGCATATTATATGTTCATCTGTTATATGTAGACATATGGCAAAATGATAAAATATAAATTTAAAGGAAAAGGATCCGAAAATAACATGAATTAAAGAATAATTTCTTGGCCAGGCATGGTGGCTTGCACCTAATCCCAGCTACTACACAGGTTTAGGTGGGGGGATCACTTGAGGCCAGGAGTTTGAGATCAGTCTGAGCAACATGGCAAGTCCCTGTCCTTAAAACAAAACATTTTTCATTAAAAAAAAAATAAATAAAAATCAATTTTAAACTTAAAGATAAAATTGATCACAATTATAGGAAAAACAATTTTGAATTCAATAGCTTAAAAATGCAGCTCAAAATAGGCTTTGATTATTTTGGTGGTCAAAATGAAAATGATAAACTGTCTTTTTAGGTAGTTCTCATTGTTAATAAAGAGGTACTGCATCAGCTCTCAAGAAAAAAAAAAAAAAAGTCTTGCCATGTAGCTACAACAACAAATACTGTTCTCTGGTGTCTCTTATCTGAAAAAAAAAAAAAAAAAAAAAAAAAAAAAAAAAAAAAAAAAAAAAGGGGGGGAAGCAAGAAAAGGATAATCAAGAGAATTATCTTCTGAATTCTTTCCTTTTCATTTCAGTGTAAATTGTCGTGGGTTGTCTAAGAACAATGCTTTCTCGGGCTCCCCTCACTCCCTCCAATTGAATAAAGATGCTTTCATCCTATCATTTACATCAAGTTAATTTCACCAGAGTCATAGGCTTAACATTAGATACCCTTTGTTTTTAGGTTTTGACAATGTCAAAATCATCCTTTTATTCAATTTTATTTAAAATTTCTGAAAAATGGATAGTTCATTATGTAAGTCATGTGATAAATAAAACCAGCTTCAGGATTTTATAGCACTTTTAAGGAAAAAAGAAAGGGAAAATCAAAAATACATATATTAGGAATATCATTAAAAGGGTAAAAATTTGCATCTTTCATGAACACAAAATATTTCCTGGATAGTAGAAACAAACACAGTTGATCCTGTAGAATTTTCTCAGATAATATTTTTTAAAAATAAATAGAATGATGTATGGCTTAATGATGTGACTATGTTCTGAGGAATGTGTTGTGTGAACATCATAGGAGGTACTTACAGAAACCTAAATGGTATAGCCTCCTACACACCTAGACTATGTGATACAACCTATTGCTCCCAGGCTACAAGCTTGTACAACATGTTACTGTACTAAATACTGTAGGCAAATGTGACACAATAGGTATTTGTGTATCTAAACATATCAAAACATAGACATTATACAGCAGAAATAAGGTCTAATGGATTAAAAAATAGTATTCCTAAAAAGGACATTTATAATGAATGGAGCTTGCAGTACTGGAAGTTGCTCTGAGTGTCAGTGAATGAGTGGTCAGTGAATGCGAAGTCCAAGAACATTACTGTAAACTACTGTGGACTCTGTAAACACTGAATGATTAGACAATACTAAATGTATTTTTAAATGTTTATTTAATAATAAATTAAACTAGTTTATAAACATTTTACTTTATAAACTTTTAAAATCTTCTAAAATCTTTGACTCTTTTGTAATATTTAGCTTAAAACACAAACACATTGCACAGCAGTACAAAATTTTTCTTTCTTTATATTCTTATTCTATAAGCTTTTTTTTTTTTTTTTTTTTTTTTTTTTTTTTTTTTTTTTTTTTTTGAGATGGAGCTTCACTCTTGTTGCCCAGGCTGGAGTGCAATAGTGCAATCTCAGCTCAGTGCAACCTCCGCCTCCTGGGTTCAAGTGATTATCTTGCCTCAGCCTCTTGAGTAACTAGGATTACAGGCACACACCACCACACCCAGCTAATTTTTGTATTTTTCATAGAGATGAGGTTTCACCATGTCGGCCAGGCTGGTCTCAAACTCCTGACCTCAGGTGATCCACTCGTTTGCCCTCCCAAATTTCTGGGATTACAGGCGGGAGCCACCACTCCTGGCCTATAAGCTTTTTTTTTTCTATTTTTAATTTTTTAAATAAACTTTTTTGTTAAAAACTAAGGCACAAATACACACATTAACCTAGGCCTGTATACGGTCAGGGTCATCAATATCACTGCTTTTCACCTCCACAGCTTGTCCTACTGAAAGTCTTTAGGGGCAATAACATGCATGGAATTGTCATCTCCTATGATAACCATGCCTTATTCTGGAATACCTCCTGAAAGACCTGCCTGAGGCTGTTTTACAGTTAACTTCTTTTTAATAAGTAGAAGGAGTACACTGTAAATTAATTATAAAAATTTTAATATGGTAAATACACAAACCAGTAGAATAGTTGTTTGCTATCATTACAGAGTGTTATGTACTGTATGTAATTGTATGTGCTACACTTTTATTTGAGTCACAATTTAGTGGGTCCATTGACACCAGAATCATCACATACACTTGAATAACATATTTCACTATGATGTTACAATGGCTATATCATCACTAGGTGATATAAATGTTTCAGCATCGTTATAATCTAAGGACCATGATTTTATATATGCCCTATCATCAACTGAAACATCATTAGGCTGTGCGTGGCTCCCAATAACCTCCTTGGCATTTACCCAAGTAAACTGAAAACTTACAAAGGCAGAAACCAAGACTTGGGTGATTATAGCATCTTTATTCATAACTACTCAAACTTAGAAATAATCAATATGCCCTTCAGTAGATGAATGAGATGAATACACTGTAGTACATCCAGGCAATGGAATATTATCCAATTCTATCCACAAATGAGCCATCCCGGTTTCTCTCTTATTCTTGCTTGTATAAAATCTGTTATTCACAGAGAAACCAATGAGTTCTATTAAAATTGGAAATCAGATCTTGTCATGTCTCTTGCTGAAAATTCCACTTTGATTTCCCATCCCATTTTAGAATAACTTCCCAACTCTTTAACAAGGTCTATGATGTCAAACCTGATTTTCTCTCAGTTGATCTCTGAGATCTGATCTTCTGCCACTCTTCCTTTCTCCCACTTAGAGCCACACATTCTGGTCTTCTAACTTATGAGTTATGCCAAACTCTTTTCCATTTTAGTGACCTTGCACTAATAACTCCGTTTGTCAGTAATGAGTTTTATGTAACCTTTGTATGTCTGCCTCCTTCATGACATTTAGGCCTCAGTTTAAATATAATCTACTTAGAGATACCATCTTTAATACCCAATATAAAGTGTTACTCAGTTGTTATCTCTTCTCACTGTAAATATTTACATATTTTCCCCTTACATATTATTATTTCATATATTTGTTCCTTTCTCTATAATTTTGGCTTCAAAGAGCAGAAACTATCTAATTTATCAATGTTTTTGAGATGTAAAACAAAGTGCCAAGTCTGCAAGAAAAAATAAATATTTGTCAAATTGATGAAAGTGGATGTGCATAAACCATTCTTTATAGGGAAACTTAATAGAGCATGGTGTTGTAATGGGTAATGTTTTCATCAAAACTCCCTCAGGAAAAAAAGCTTTCCAAAGGATTTTGCAGCTGCTATTTTGTCTTATTGTGTTTGTTTGCTTTTAAGACAGCAATCCTCAATAGAAGTGGAGGAATAAATATGAAAATACTCCAGAAAGACTGAAGATAATATGATTTAAGTTATTGGTTACCATTAGCCTGGATTGATGTAAAATGTAAGACCTAAAATATATAATCAATCTTTTTAAAAGTTTGTGATCAATAAGCATGACAACTAGATAAAAAGTCCCTCTGCAAAAGTGCATACTCAAATGCAGTGTGTGCTCAGATTTTCATACAATTTCAGCAGGTTCACATTCTATGTAACACACATTTATTATCTTCTTTCACTGAATGATCAAATCTAACAGAATAAGCTCCATATTATTTTATGTAATCTCTGGTAAAGGTCATATGCTCTCAAAGTAAAATGTAAAGAAAGTTTTTAAGCAGTCACCTTGGGGTTGTATTATCTGTTAGGAGTTATATGTAATCTGTGACATAATCAATTAAACATATACTGTACAAGTAAGCACAAAATTTCTTTAACAAATAGTATATGCTTTTACTATAAATACTGCATTAAACTCTGGGGACTAATGAGTAGTATTAAAATGAATTTAAAAGAGTTGATTCCTTAAGAATTGTACAATCCATAAGCCAAAATAGACATAGAAACATATAACTCTAATTATTAAACATATATAATAACTGATTTATACACAGGATATTTTGGTACCATGGTGACTATATTGACTCAACGAGGACCACTGTAGAGAGTGATATTAACTTTTTCTGATATAATTCTTCAATAAACTTAATTTAAAAAACATAAAGGAGAATAATGTACAAAGAATATAGAATAACGAGTATAAAAATTTTTGCAAACATGCTTATCATATACATAGGCAAACATTTGAGAATGAATTTTAACATCAAGAGAGCAATATATGGACTGGAAGATAGGTCACTCAAATAGTTTAAGTAGGAATGATATAGCAGTGGTGGTTGTATTTTCAATAGCTCATTCTGACTGTATTTTGGGAATGAATTCAAAGTATCCTTGGGACTAGGGGTAGAATATAGAGTCAAATGCAATCATCCTGGTTGAAATGCTTAAGGTCTGAATTAGGTAAGTAGTAGTTGAGATATATGATGCATTAGTTTTCTAGGGTTGCCATAACAAGGTACCAGATGTTGGGTAGCTTCAACAACAGAAATTAATTTTCTCACAATTCTGGAGGCTAGAAGTCCAGTATCATGGTGTTGACTGTAGCGTTTTAATTCTGTGGTCTCTCTGCTTGGCTTGAAGATAGCCACCTTCATCCCATGTCTGCCCATGGTGCTTATTTGTGCATATATGTGTCCTAAATCCCTTCTTTTCATAAGGACACTAGTCATAGTAGAATCTGGCTCATCCTAAGGACCCGGTTTAACCTACCTACTTCTTTAAAATCCATGTCTCCGAACAGGGTCACATTCCAAGAAAATGGGGAGGGAAATCACCATGGGAACGTTGGAGGGACACAAGTAAGTCCCTAATATATGAAAAAGAACTAATTTAATAAATAATTAAAGGAATTAAGGGAAAATAGAGTAATGGTTTGAATCTGGACATTTAAAAAATGTCGTTATTGCAACCACATTTCTCTCTCTCTTAGGTAGGTAGGTAGGTACGTACGTACGTAGGTAGGTAGGTAGGTAGGTAGTAGATAGATAGATAGATAGTAGATAGATGTATAACATATAATATTTCTACCAGTCTTTACTTTTTGAGAAATACAACATCAGGGTGAATTATTTCGCTAAAAGCAAGTGATTCTCACTATGAAGCAAGAGAGCAAATGCCAAATCAGAATAAAACCAAGAATCAGGAAGAATGACCAAGGTAGTAGCTCTCACCTTGGATGCACATTGGAATCACATGAAGAGTTTCTAAAAATGTATTGATGATGAGGGTTCCACCTCGGCACAATTGACTACCAACCTATTGGGTAAAAACTGAGCCACAGCAGTTTTCAAAATCTCCCCAGGTGATCCCAGGGTGTAGTGAGGATTAAGAGCCACTGGACTGGAGGATCAATGTAAAGTAAAGAGGAAGTAGAATGATAAGGCAACTGGAATAAAATTGGAGCTTGTAAGGCCTCATTAGATTTGAGGGTGCAACTAAGAATCAACATAGACTGAGCAAGTTCAACGTAAGGGCAGGGTTACAGAAAACAGCGTATGCAACAGAGGTCCTAGTCAGGAAGAACTTCAAAAAATATGTCATTGTTTCCATGACTATAAACACCGTGAGCCTATAACCTTAAAACAAATTATGTGTTACTGGATGAATCAACCCAAGTGCTTTTATTAATGACATGTTTGTATGCACGTGTGTGCATATGTGTAACAACATGTTAATGTTTGTGATTTTAACATTGAAGTCCCTTCAAGCATCAAGATAATATTTGTAGCCGGGCGTGGTGGTTCACGTCTGTAATCCCAGCACTTTGGAAGGCCGCAGCGGGCGGATCACAAGGTCAGGGGTTTGAGACCAGCCTGACCAACATGGTGAAACCCCATCTCTACTAAAAATACAAAAATTAGCCAGGCATGGTGGCACAAGCCTGTAATCACTGCTACTCGGGAGGCTGAGGCAGCAGAATCTCTTGAACCTGGGAAGCAGAGGTCGCAGTGAACCGAGATGATCACACCACTACACTCCAGCCTGGGCGACAGAGCCTCCGTCTCAAAAAAAAAAAAAAAAAAAAAAAAAAAAAAAAAAAAAAAAAAAGATAATATTTGCTCCTGCACAATGCACCATAGGACAAAAGTCTGTGTGGATATAAACACTGGAAAACTAGGAGTTGTAGGGGATCAGCCATCCAAAGCATGGGCTGAGTTTTCAACAAGGGATGTGCACAAAATCACCCCAAAAAAGAGTCAACATCAAGCCTAACCCAGAGAAGTGAACTTCCCCAACAATGTTATTTCTCTTCTTTCTCTGCCCTCCATTTCAACTGGAAGAGTCACAGTTAAGAGTCATCAAGCAATGGAAGAAGTGAGGGAAAAATAGGAAAGCAATCCCACGGCTCCCGCAAAGTCTGACTCCCATGTACCACAGGCCTAGCTAAGGAAAGAAGAAAACTTCTTGTTCACTGAAGTATAAAGGGCTAATTACAGATATTGGAACAGAATTGTAATTAATGAATTAAATGTGTGTTTTGTAATTTGTGGTGACCATAGGAATTTTGGTTAAACAAAAATAATCCATTAAAGTTATAGGATCTACTGAAGTTTCAAACAGAGAAACAGGAAAAATTATTTTTATTTTTATTTTGTAAGTTAAAAGAGGCACTCCAGAACCAATTCTTTTTAATTACACCCCATTATAATAAGCAAGGAAAACAAGCACAAGAAGAGATGTGGCTCAATAAAATATTTTCTCCAAAACATTTGCAGATCAGAGTTGGTTTCTAGTGAACAGATGACACAAATTACATAAGGTGACAAGAATTCCCCTGCAGAAAATAAAACAATAACTTCCTTTTTGATGGCCAATATCATTAAATGCATCAGAATAGTCCCAATTGAGAACCATTGTTATGAAGTCTTCATAGAGTAAGTCAGTATAAAGGAAGTTGCATTCTGGAAGATAATCTGGGCTCAGAAAAAATTTTAAAAAAAGAAAAATCTTGTTTTATTTTAGTTTGATATCTAGTTAAGGTGGGAGACTCTGGCTGAAGTCAAAAGGTGATGCCGTTTGTAGATTGTGTGTGGACCACAGTAACTGGCCACATGTGAACTAATGTACCTCTAATCTTAAAATCAAACTAGAAAACACAATGAAGGCTCTAAGTCCTGACCCAGAGAAAGGTCAAACGACTATTGAATAAGCTTCTATGAGTGATGTGATTAATTTTTAATGTCAATGTTACATGGCAAAAGTACAGTATCGATAGTGTTGACTCTGTCAGCTCCTGTCTTCCTCACTTTGGAAGGAGATCTTAACCTCTTTGGACTAAATAACCCTGAATTTCTAGAGTGTCATGGCTTAAAAAAGCTTCATACAAAAAATGATAAAAAATTAAAAAGAAAAAAGTAAAAATATAGGTTTTCTAACAAGTTTTGTAAATGCAGACTATAGCTATTAGTTGAGTTAAAAAGGAAACAAAATACAAATGTGATTATTTCACAAGATACTGAAGCCTACCATAATAGCTACATAGAGAAACTAGTACCTCTTTAAGTGCTCATTACTCTTTTCCTAGTGTACTTCTAAAACTGTGTATATATATGTTCTTTTTGCTCTTCTAAAACTGTGTGTATATACATGTTCAGACTACATACTATATTATATACTATATAGACTAGATACTATATATACTATACAGTTTATAAATTTATTTTAAAAACAAATACTATTTTCTTTATCCAGTCTAACATTGATGGGCATTTGGGTTGGTTCCAAGACTTTGGTATTGTGAATAGTGCTGCAATAAACGTAAGTGTGCATGTGTCTTTATAGGAGAAAGATTTATAATCCTTTGGGTGCAGATCCTGTAATGGGATCGCTGGGTCAAATGGTATTTCTAGCTCTAGATCCTTGAGGAATCGCCACACTGTCTTCCACAGTGGTTGAACTAATTTACACTCCCACCAACAGTGTGAAAGTGTTCCTATTTCTCCACATCCTCTCCAGCATCTGTTGTCTCCTGACTTTTTAAGTATTGCTGTTCTAACTGGCATGAGATGGTATCTCATAGTGTTTTTGATTTGCATTTCTCTAATGATCAGTGATGATGAGCATTTTTTCATGTGTCTGTTGGCTGCCTAAATGTCTTCTTTTGAAAAGTGTCTGTCCCTATCCTTCACCCACTTTTTGATTTTTTTTCTTGTAAGTTTAAGTTTCTTGCATATTCTGTATATTAGCCCTTTGTCAGATAAATAGATTGCAAAAATATTCTCCCATTCTGTAGGCTGCCTGTTGACTCAATGATAGTTTCTTTTGCTGTGCAGAAGCTCTTTAGTTTACTTAGATCTTATTTGTCAATTCTGGCTTTTGTTGCAATTGCTTTTGGTGTTTTAATCTTGAAGTCGTTGCCCATGCCTGTCCTGAATGGTATTGCCTAGGTTTTCTTCTAGGATTTTTACAGTTTTACGTCTTACATTTAAATCTTTAAACCATCTTGAGTTAATTTTTGTATAAGGTATAAGAAAGGGGTCCAGTTTCAGTTTTCTGCGTATGGCTAGCCAGTTTTCCCAACACCATTTATTAAATAGGGAATCCTTTCCCCATGGCTTGTTTTTGTCAGGTTTATCAAAGATCAGATGGTTGCAGATGTGTGGTGTTATTTTTGAGGACTCTGTCCTGTTCCATTGGTCTATATATCTGTTTTGGTACCAGTACCATGCTGTTTTGGTTACTACCATGGAATACTATGCAGCCATAAAAAGGAATGAGTACATGTCCTTTACAGGGACATGGATGAAGCTGGAAACCATCATTTTCAGCAAACTAACACGGGAACAGAAAACCAAACACCCCATGTTCTCACTCATAAGTGGGAGTTGAACAATGAGAACACATGGGCACAAGGAGGGGAACATCACACATCAGGGCCTGTCAGGGTTGGGGGGCTAGGGGAGGGATAGCATTAGGAGAATACAAATGTAGATGACAGGTTGATGGGTGCAGCAAACTGCCATGGCACATGTATACCTATGTAACAAACCTGCATGTTCTGCACATGTATCCCAACACTTAAAGTATAATAAAAAATAATAATAAATAAATAAATACTTATTATTTATTTACTTTTAATAACATTCTCCTTTTTCATTTTTTTTTTCAGTAAAAAGAGAGAGTACTCTCTCCAGACAAAGGCTTTCAAGCAACAACCGGAGAAAATGCCCTTTGTAGGGATAATGAATATTAATCCAAAATAATTGTTTCTAATACACGGTTTAATTCCATCACGTTTCAGTTTCTCTGTTTAGAGGCACATATTGATCTGAATGTAGTCTATTAGAGTGTTACCCTTAGGAACCATCATTAATAATTATATACTTTATGGGACTGAACCCTTCTGAAAAGAAGCTTATTTGGTCATTCTCTATTATTATGTTCACAATACTCACAGAGGTCATAGAATCCTGTGTTCCCCAACTTCCTTTATTCCCGCTTCTGTCCTCCAAATTCTACTTATTTTCTTAAAACATTTCCTTCAGACCTGTGGTTCTGCAGCTCCTACAAATTTGTGTAATAACAGGCTGACACAGGAGCACGTTAGGAAACAGAATAAAGTGGGGAAGACCTCAATGTGCTCCATCAGAAAAGGGATCTGAATTTATATTGCTGAGCCTAAAGTTGAAAAAAAAAAAAAGTTTTACTTAAAAATATCATCTTGGCCTTTGAGTTTCCTCACACTAAAAGGCAGGAAATCTTTAGCAAGAACAGGAAAAGAACGATAAAACGATTATGCAGCTCTGGAAACAAGCATGTATACTGAAAAGATAATATTTGTTTTTAAAAACTAACAGATTTAATCTAACGACATAACCACACGTGAAAAGTGAGTGCATTCCACAGCATGACTGATCTGTATTTTAAGCTCTCTTAACGACTGATTATTGCATCCAGACTGATCCAGTCCCGACACGTGTGAATAATAAAGATAACCGAAATAATTATTGTATTTGTTGCAACTGTTAGCAGCGGTGAATCAGTTTGGATGTGAGGCAGCCTCAGTTCTTGCCTCCTCTGAAGAAATTATTCAACCAAGGGACATAAGGCAGATGGAGAAACTGAGGCAAGCTTTAGAGCAGGAGTGAAAGTTTGTTAAAAAGTTTTAGAGCAGGAACCAAAGGAAGTACACTTGGAAGAGAGCCAAGAGGGCAACTTGAGTTATGGAAGTACCTGATTTGACCTTTGACTTGAGATTTTATACAGGAGCATTTCGCACGTGCAGTGGCCTGCCAGCACTTGAGAGGGGCCGCATGTGCAATATATTTATTTAAGTAGTATGCAGGCTCACTTTCCTTACCAGTCAAGTGTTCCTAGGGGAAGGTCATACACCAGCTAAACACCGGCAGAGGGAGTCTAATTGAGCCGATTAACACAAGCTGCCTGCGGATTGCAAAACTGAAAGGCACACTGTAACACCTGCCCACTGGGGCTTCAGGAGCTATAAACACTCAACTCTAGACTCTGCAGTGGGGTCAGACCCCCAAAACGCTCCCCACAACCTGCCCATCTGCAGGCTCCCCCTAGGTGTTTGAGCAGCGGGGCACCTAAGAAGCAAGCCTCACCCCTGTCGCATACCCTGTGAGGGGATAAGGGAACTCCTCCCATTTCAACATTTCATAACAGACAAAGAAATTCACTGATCACTTAAATCTCTTTCTCATTTTTGCCCCACCTTAAGATAGGTCTAGGAAGATCCTTGTAGCAGAGGCCTTATAGTACTCTTACCGCATTTCAACCTTGCTCTGATTTGAGCCAAATCTGTAGGAGGTGGTTCCATAAAATGTTAGATTCCCCTCAAAGCTGGCAGATTTTTATCTTAAACCAGGGTACTTTATCATTTCTCATTCTCTTCCAGGGCTTTCTCCAAGCCCATTGAAGTTTAGTTTGCCCAATCCCTCCTCAATTTCCAGAGCTCAGCCAGCTTTTAAACCTGGACCTCATTGATTAAAAGGGATACTAAGATCTTTTAAGAAAAAAAATGTATAATATCACTGTAAATGTAAATATAAATATATGTAAATACATAAAAACAAATTCTGTCTTCATCCAGGCTGGTCAGTTCTCCAAATAGCAAATTTGTACCTCAATCACTTTCCTTATCAAGCTCTGAAATCCAAGGTCACTCTGCACCCATCTTAATCATCCGAAGACCAGAGGCCAGACAACTAGGGCAGCCTCTCTTTTCTAGAGCTTATTAAATTATTCAAATTAGCCAGTCCAAAGGGAAGTCTGGAAACCTTCCTAAACCCCTGTCACTTACTCATAAGCTGTCACCTACAATTATACCTTGTTACATCGTATTCAGGTGCAACTCTCTGTGGCTTTGCCTGGTGGCCTTCTCTGTTGGTTCTGTATCAGAATCCTGCCTTCTTCTATCCAAGTGTCAATGTGTTGGCTTCCACCATTAAAAATAATCTCTACATCTTTTCTTTAAAAAAAAAAAAACTGTATACTGTAAATTTTTCCTATTTCCCAAAAGAACTTATAGTTTTCAACCAGAGTTAAAGAAAGGGAATCAAAGAAAGGGAATGCCCAGACCTTTCAAGGGCTGTGGGCGACAGGTTCTGTAACCACACTAATATTAGGGAACTCACAATGCATATGGTTCCTAGTTAGACTGGTGTTTCTAAAAGCCAGATGGTGTTTAGAGTTCTGGTTGAAATTCACCTCACTTAGGGTTCACAGAGTTTCTTAGTCCATTCATGGGACAAATAATCTTTTTGTTTTCTTAATTTCAACTTATTTTAGATACAGGAGCTATGTGTGCAGGTCTGTTACATGGGAATATTGTGTGATACTGAGGTTTGGGGTACAGATCCCGTCCCCCATGTAGTGAGCATAGTACCCAACAGGTAGTTTTTCAACCCATGCCCTCCTTCTTTCTCCGCCTAGTAGTCTGCAGTGACTTTCGTTTCCATATTTATGTCCATGTATGTTTGATGTTTAACTTCCACTTATAAATGAGAACATGCAGTATTTGGTTTTCTGTTCTTGCATTAATTTGCTTAGTATCATGGCCTCCAACTGCTTCCATGTTGCTGCTGCAAAGGACATGATTTCATTACTTTTTATTGCTGTGTAGTATTCCGGGATGTATATGTGACACATTTTTTTTCTTTTCTGGAGTACAGTGGCGTGATGTCGGCTCCCTGCAAGCTCCACCTTCCAGGTTCACGCCATTCTCCTGCCTCAGCCTCCCAAGCAGCTGGGACTACAGGCACCTGCCACCACACCCGGCTAATTCTTTGTATTTTTAGTAGAGACAGGGTTTTGCCGAGTTAGCCAGGATGGTCTCGATCTCTTGACCAATTGATCCGCCTGCCTCGGCCTCCCAAAATGCTGGGATTACATGTATGAGCTACCGTGCCCGGCCATGTACCACATTTTTAAAAATCAGTCTACCACTGATGGGCACTTGGGTTGAATCCATGTCCTTCCTATTGTAAATAATGCAGTGATGAAGACTACATGTGTCTTTTTGAGAGAATAATTTGTTTTCTTTTAGGTATATACCCAATAATGGTATTCCTAGGTAGAATGGTAGCTCTGTTTCAAATTCTTACAGAAATATTTAAAACACTTTCCACAGTGGTTGGACTAAGTTACAGTCAAACCAACAGTGTAAAAGCATTCCCTTTTCTCCACAGTCTAGCCAGCATCTGTTGTTTTTTGGCTCTTTAATAACAGCCATTCTGACAGGTATGAAATGGTACCTCGTTATGGTTCTGATTTGCATTTATCTGATGACTAGTGACGCTGAGCATTTTTTCATATCTTTGCTGGCCACTTGCGTGTCTTCTTTTCAGCAGTGTCTGTTCATGTCCTTTGCCCATTTTTAGTGGGTTTATTTGTTTTTCATTTAATGATTTAAGTTCTGTATAGATTGTGCATGTTAGAGCTTGGGACAAATAATCTTAATAGCTTATGGTACTCACATAATTATATATCTCTCTTTTTTTAGTTAAAAAAAATTATGATAGGAAACACCAAAAGGAAGTCCCTAAAAAATACTCCCCACCATGCTCAACATCATAAAGCAGAAACAATACCACATCCTAGGTAGAATTGCAAAAATTAGCTCCAGCATAAAAATTTGAAGACAACATGAGTGGCTTACCTGTATTCAATTTACCTTTCTCTGCAAAAATGGATGTCTTATACAAGATGACAATTGACTACTATCCATGGAATCGGAGGTCAACTTCAATGGTAGCTGTCTATGTTGAACTTGGTATCTTTACTGAAACAGACCAATATAGCCACTGTTGAAAAAAAAATCAATCACCATCAATGAAGAGGATCAAAGATGCTTGCAATTATATGAGAAGGACAATAGTGTGGGTTTACTTTTCTGACAGGTGCCTAGTCTAACTCTTTTGTTCCATGTCACAGTATAGTCCCTAGAAACTGATCATTTTCATGTTTTGCAGGACATCCTTTAGCTAAATAAATTCCATTGTGTTAAATAGCACTGTAATTAATTATAATTGCACTATATTAATAAATGATGACAAAGGGCAAGTAGCAAGTTTGTATGCCAGAGAATGGAAGATAAACTCTAAAAAAATTTAAATTATGGGCAACTGGATTAAACCTTACGAATATAATAGTCTTGGTCATATAGCATCATAGGTTAAGGAAAATTATTAAGCCTTTTATTACCTGAAATTTTAAAAAAGTATAGCATTTGTTGGGGCTTTGTGGATTTTTGAGGCATCATATCCTGCCTATGGCAATGTTTTCTGTTCCATTTATTTTGTGATTTAGAAGGATGCTAGTTTTTACTATGGCTCAGAGAAAGAAAGGTTCGGTTGCATTCTAAGCTCCTTATGCAATTGTGCCTCTGAACTTGCAAATTCAATGGTATTCATTGTGACAGGAAGGATATGTGAAATCTGGGACAAATCCTGATAGGACAGGTGCAGAGCAGAACCCTAGGATTTTTTAGAAGTTTTTGCCTTTTAAAAGCAGCAGTTGGCCTGCTATTGGGCCTTAATACAGTACCCCACCATGAGACATAATTAAACTACAAAACTAGAACTAGAAGGTCCTGAGGATGCAAGTAGGTTAGATGAACAGGTTCCCCCAGAGTTCCACATGAGGTTGCATCTAGACTTTTCCATCAACCACTCCTCATATAGTGTTCCCATGGTCAGATGATAGAGGAGAAAGACTTACTGCTAAGACATTCCTTGAAAGTAGAAAACTGTTTAATTTCACTTTAATTTCTGTGAACTAAGGTTAACACAATATTTGATGAATTTACAATTTGCTAGTGGCAATTCTGATTTTTTTTTTTTTTTTTTCAAAATTTGCAGATACAAGTTTTTTCTCATTGGAAAGCAATAAAAAAAATTTTAGACTTAATTTTGTGAAAGGCATTATTAAATGTAACACCAAAGTTTACTTGTTGCTACACACATGGATTCTATTTGAACGTAAATAACTTCTAAATAACTGGAAGTTATGAATGATTTATTCTTGTCAAATTTTTTCCAATAGAATTATTTCCATTTCCATGATGACATTCTTTCTGGGGGCTTCAGTGTTGTATTTCCATCCTTGTGTGTACCCCATGAGACCTTCTGGAATACATGAATTTGGTCTTAGATTTATGGATGTGATCTCATTAGTTATTTTGTATGCTTCCTCTTAACTGAAATAATTCCAGAATTTAAGTATACATGGCAACTCCTTTAGTTCAAGTCATTTTATTTATTTACTCATTTACTCAACCTTAAAATCTGAATTGAATCCTAAAAATGTCAGATATCCTACCAGTAATTGGAGAAAGGAAGATAAATAATTCATATTTCTTCCCCAAAATCCTTCTAGTCTAGTCATAGAGAGGGGAACATAAAACAATGATGGTATGTTTTTATAAGAGTATATTTATAAGGAATACTTTGGCAGTACTGATGAGATAATGCTAAATCAGGATAGAGAGGTGTGATATTTGAGCAGAATTTTTGAGAAATGTTAGATGGTAAAAACAAAGTAAGGAAACTATTTTTAATGGATGATATAAATTTAACTCTAATAGTTACTTCCATATATTTAATGGCATTTAAACTACACTATAATACTTTGCAATTATTCTTTTTTATTTTTAATACATGAGAAAACTGAGGTTCTCCATGTTTTGCTACATGACTTGAATTTACTCGGCTGATATGTTATGAAGTTTTCAAGAGAAACCACAACTGGATGGATATTATTCGGAGTTATTGCAAGAAGGGAAAAGACATCTCAGTATAGAAGTAGATATAATTCTGAATACAACATGCACAAGTTGGAATTCATAGCAAAGAGAGGATTGATGGATAGAAAATTTCTAAGAGGAAGCATCAAGTGTAAGGGAGGATTCTAGCTAAACCATCAATAAGATTCTGATTGAAGACAGGCCAGAGTGATTAGATATCACCTGGGTGATGGTAGAGGATGAAGAGCCCTTCAGATGTCAGGACCATCAGATAAATAGGATAGGAGATTCTTGGTAAGTTTGGATTTCACGAGGATGTGCACAGATGGGCCCAGGAGAAGTTTCAGGAGCCTAACTAAGGTTGGATCAACAAAGCAACTTTGTCAGAAGAGAGTTTTTGAATTCTGGCTAAAAGCCAAAAAATAGATCATGTACAAAAACATGAACACTGGAGATATTGAAAAATTGTGAGAATAACAAATTTTTTGAAAATGAATCATTCCTAATATTTCAATCCAATAATCTTATCAGTTACTACTTTGTATAGTTCTTATTAGATGAATAAATTCTACAGGAAGGAATTTGAAAATACAATGTAATTATTTGATTACGTTTCATTAAATATAGACTTAAAAGATCTACACAACTTTTTCACAACTTATTTTTCCCTGGTTATACATTAGGAAAAGTAAATTATATACAGCCCTGAGCTGTTATAGGAAAGAAAGAAGATGTGCTGGTAGGGGGAGGTGCGCCAAACCCAGAATTGGTTTGAGAATGGAAATCATCTGTGCTATGTAAAAGACAAGGCAATTCTGATATACTTCCACTTATATTTTACATATTATAAAACTGTCTTAATTGTGAAACCAACAGACAATATGATTATTTTAGGTCCTATTTAAATACTATTTTGCAAAATAACTGTTATGAGGTTCTCCGGAGCAACTGTCATAATCGCATTTAAAAATAAATATAAGCTTCATATATTGAGAAAAGACAATATAAATCTGTGGCATTTGTAGAATTGCCTTAAAATATTCCGTAAAATGGAAAATATAGGAAAAATAGATGGAATCCCTATCTCATAAGTCACTTAAAGCTAACCCACAGAATCTACTTTCCAATATGCTTGGGGAATAAGTCCATATTGAATTTGTCAATTTCATTTTGCATTTATGTTGCTTGACTAATGCATTCACAAAATTTGTTTGGGGTTACTTTGCACCCAGACAATTTCTCTTGGAGCTCTTCATTCAAATCACTGTGAGAGTTATATTTAGGCTGCCAAAATATTATTTCAGCCCTCTGAATTACATTTGCACTTTTCAATTACTTTCTTTGTCTTCTGAATTCATTTTTTAGTGAATTGAGCCACTGTAAAAAGAATAAAAAAGTAACTTGAAGCTGAAATAAAATACCCCTATATAATTGTGTAAAAAAATGCTGTAATCATATTTAAACAATCACCTTTTAGTAGTCCCTGAAGTTAGCCATATGATTGGATCATTTCTCTGTGATCTACCAACTATCCAACTATCCATTTCCCCTCTTATCCAGGTGGAATTGATGCTGCCAATATCAGAGTAATTTCCACAACTGTTAAAAGCCTTATATAAGCAGAAATAGATACAATTTTTGAAAATAGACTACTATTTTCATATGTTCTTTTAAAAGACATGTGTTCGTGTGTTTTCTGTTTCACTGGTTACTCTTTATTTATTTCTTTATTTTGTTTTCTTTTGCTTACGATGTTTTCTGCTGATTGACCTCACTAGGGAAATTTAAAATACTGCAAATTCCTTAAAGTTCTTTGTTTTCTGCTGAGTATCAGGGCAACTATTATTCCAGCCTATTATTGAAAACACTATGGAAACTTTTAGGACATCATCATAATTGTGATGGCAGCATGAGAAAATTAAAGTTATTCAAAATGTGGTGAGTTCTATTCATTCTTAAAGCGTTTCTAGCAAAATATTGCAAGATACAAATTACATAAAGTGACATATCCTACAATTAAATAATTTTATGATATTCTTGACTTTAAAGAGCCCTAATTAATACTAATAGACATAAGAATTTATGTGAGATCCATGTATCCCAATGTTGTGAATATTTGAATGTATCCAATTCATGTCCCCCTAAGTATTACTGAAATTTCTACAAACACTATGCTTTCTCTTACTCAATATTGTATCTTCTCCATGTAAAGTAAATAATTCAGAGTGACATTCACAAGACGGCAGAATAGGAAATGCACGTACCCAACAAAAATGCGCTGGAAACTATTCAAATACAAGAATACCACCCTAAGTTAATCAGAACTCAGGGGAGACCCCCGGGCCCATAGCATCAAGAGAAACCATAACCAGTAAAACAAAAGATCATTTCATTTGGTGCTGACCCTCCTCCAAGCCAGCATATTACCACTCATAATTTTGCTAATCCCATGGTTTCAAAGGTGAGAAAAGGGAATTGGATATGAACATTTGACCTCTGCCTCAGTCTGGAAATCTTCATTGGGAGCCCACACCAGCCCTATCTTACAGGAACCATTGGGAGTACCAGGAGAGCTGAACCTCTTGCACTGTATAAAGGACAAAAAACAGGGTGCTGAGTGCAGCAACTGGTGCAGAGATATTGGTAGCTACTCTGAATTCTGATCAGCAGGGACACCACATTGAAGGGACTGGCTGATGCCATAGTCCTGCAGGGGGCACAATGTGTAGAAAGGCCTGAATCCCTGGCATAATTTTTCACACAGCCAAGATGCTTGCATGGAGCCTTGCCCTGGGCTGGAAACAACTAAAAGGTTTGAATTAAGTTTTGGTGGCTGCTTAAGGGTTCTCCAAACTGGAAAAAAAATCAGGGCAGCAATTTAGTTCCAGAGCAGTGTTCAAGTTCCAGTGCTTACCGTAAGTGTTCCCAGACCAGAAAAGAGTAGGAGGACAATGAGTTAGCTCTAGTGCAGTGTTTTAGTTCGAATCTTTACTATAAGTCCTCCCTAGAACAAGGAGAAACAGCAAGCTAAGTGCTTAAGTTCCAATATTAAGTAATTGAGCTCTAACGCCACCAATGAACACCTGCAAAACCTGGAAGAGGTGGCAGTCTCCTTAAATTGCAGGCATCAGTGTAAAAACACAAAGAATGTGTAAAAACAGAGCTCCAGCAAGGGACCCAGAAGAATTGAAGATCTGTCAAACACTGGAAAGAGAATTCAGAATTATCCTCTTAAAGAAGTTCAGGACATCACAAGAAAATGCAGAGAATAAATTAAATAAAATATTAAATAAAATTTAGAAAACAATCTAGGAACAAAATGATAAATTTGAGAAATAAACAGGAACAAATATGTATATATAAATCCCATAAATAAATAATACAATAATTGAACAGAAAAACTTATTAGAAAGCCTCAGCAGCAGAATTGATCAAACACAGAAAATAATTCATGAACTTAAAATGTGTGAAATTATCCAATCAGAGAAGCAAAAAGAAAAAAGAACAAGAGAATAAAGAAGGCCTGTGAGGATCATGGACACCATCAGGCAAACCAGTCTCCACATAATAAGAGTTCTCAAAGGAGACAAGAGAGAAAAGAGCCTAGAAAGCTCTTTCTGCTGAATGAATTATTTATTTTACATTTAAAGAAATAATATCTGAAAAATCCCCAAATCTGGAGACAGACTTCACCATGCAGGTACAGAAAGCGTAAAGGTCACCAATAAAATTCAACCCAAAGAGGAAATCCCCAAAGTATATTGTAGGGGCCTTTGAAAACAGTATGCTGAGAATAGACAGGACTCAAGGATAGTATCTCCAATTGAACTTTTAATAAACTCTCGTAGGCGCCAAGAAGGCGGGCAGATAAAGAAGAACATAGAGACAAGGAACTAAGTAAAAGGTTACATCTGGGTAAAGAAAGTTTGTTTTGCATTGTGTTCTTTCTGCCGACGTGAGGTTTATGGAGTATAAATAAAGTGAGGCGGAGGCTCTGAGTGTGGCCGCCATGTTCTCTGTTTGTCTTTGTCTTTTGTGTGTTCTCTCATTCTCCACCACCCCCGGCACGGACCCCAACGGTATATCATAATCAAATTAGCAAAATTCAAAAGCAAAGAAAGAGTACTCAAATTAGCAAGAGAAAAGAAACATACTACATTCAATGAAACTTCAATATGGCTTTCAGCAATTTCTCAGCAAAAGCCTGGCAGGTCAGGAGAAAATAGAATGCTATACTCAAAGTATTGAAGGCAAAAAAATGACAAATATGATATTTAGCAGAGTTATCCTTCAAGCATGAAGGCAAGATAAAGACTTTCTCAGACAAACAAAACTGAGGGAGTTTGACACCACCAGATTTATCTTACAAGAAATACTAACAGGAGTTCATCAATCTGGAAGAAATGGATGCTAATATGTACCAAGAAAACAACAGAAGCTATTAAACTCACTAGTAAAAGAAATAAAACAGACTAATTTAGCATATTCTAATACTGTAATTGGAGAAATTAAACCACTTATATCTTAAATGTAAAGATTAAACAATTAAAATTAATAATAACTTCAATTGGCTATAAGATAAAAAATATAAAATTTAAATTGAAACATTAATAAGTCAAAACGTGAAGGAGGGGCTGTGTTAAAATGTAGATTTTTTGGTTACTTTTCTTTATGATCAAAGTTCTGTCATGATCAGTTTCAAATAACCTGTTGTAACTAAAAGATGTTTTGTAAGTTTCATTGTAACCAGAAAGCTAAAACTTACAATAGATACACCAAAAATAAATACCACCAACACAGAATCAAAATGTACTACTAGAGAAAAATCACTTAACATCAGAGGAAAAAAGAAATGAAAGAGCTACAAGACAACTAGGAAACAAAAACCTAAATGGCAATATTGTATCATTACCCATTAATAAGAATAGTGCATGTAAATAGATTAAAATAATCAACTAAAAGGCACAGAGTGACTGAATAAATAAATAGAAACAAGGGACAAATATATGCTGTCTATAGGAAACTCACTTCACCTATATAGATGTGCATAGACTGAAGGTGAAGAGTCAAAAATGGTTACTCATCAAATTGTATTGCTTTTCTTATATCACTTTCCTATCTGTGATCACTGATTCATCAGTGTACTATTTTGATTACTGTGCTATTTTGATTTCTGGACTAATAGCAGTAATATCCGTAAGAATAAGGGAGTGTATTTGTTTCCTACTCGTCTAGAATCTCCAATATTAGGCATCATTGGCACATAGTAGGCACTCAACAGATATTACTTAATATATAGCTTCAAGTCAGATTCAATGAGTAAGAAATGATTAATTTGGCTCATTTATGTAGATAAAGCAATCTTCTGGTGATGAATCAACAAAATATGAAGATTTCACACTTGTGATTTTTAAAGCAGTCTTAAAAATGCAAAGGGTATTATTAATCTCAAACCAAACATCTTCACTGCACTTTTGGGAATGATAAAACACACCAAAAAAGAAAAACCTCTTAAAATTTCAGTGGAATAGCATGCATTTTTAATGCATAGGTTTTGTTCAGCCTTGAAAGTAGAAGTGCACTTTGTATTAGATTTCTGGAAACTTTAATTTGCACACTACTATAATATGCAGGATTTTATGTAAAATAACCTGCAAGAGCTAATGGAATATAAATCTTAAATAGGTGTACTATGAGTCACTAAAATTATGTATAACTTTTCAATGAAAAGATTTTTATGCAATCTATGGTACTCTCATAATTGTTATTGAGATTTTTATATTTTTTTCTAATTAATATTGCACAGGATTCTGTAATAATCTGAAACATTCTAAAAATGACTCAGAGAGTTATACTCTCAGCTATAGAATTTTTCATAAAACAGCATACTCTATAAACTGACTAAATTTTTATTCTGTAAACTCTGATACAAAATTTAAATGGAAAATATCTAAAATGATTTACTATTGTTTATTGTAATTCAACATGTAAAATGAAAATATATAATCACATCCATAAAACCAAATGATACATTTTATGTTAAGAGACTCTCAGTAATTCCGAAAATAATGATACATTCAAATGATAGAGTTTAGATTAACGTAAGCCTTGAGAATGGAAACTAAAACAAAAAATACAAGGTACCTAATACTTCGATGGCAAATGCTTAGCAGACTCTAAAATGTCACTGCATTAATAGCTATTATATTTTCATTCTGTATTTGGGCAATTTCTCTCAATTTTACTTGCCACCCTGCTTCTTTTTGTTGATAATCTTAATATCTTTCTGTAAAACATACTTTATTTGGGGACTAATCCAAACACTAAGTCAGGGTGCCAGAGACTGATAAGGGCCTGGTGCTTAGTATTCATTGCTACCCCTGGAGAAATAGACAATATAGAGGAGGCAAATGAGAGTGATCACACTGAACCTTAAATGAGCTGTATCAAGCTATTGTTTTCCAACAGACTCTTCAAAGCACATCTTGTTATAATATTCCTGATGAAATATTCCAGCTTATTAGACAGCCAACTGTTACAGCACTAATGTGGTCTCATTTAAAAATATTAAACCCAAATGGCTATCAATGTTCAGTGCTCTTCTTTGTCACAGTAATAACCTTTATTTCACATTTTAGTATTTTCTCAATGGCAATGGCCTGAAGAGTTGATTTAGGCTTTCTCTAATGACATACAACATTGAATGCCTTACTTTTACCCACTGAGATACAGAGGAGAAGGAATAAGTATTGTTAGGATAGAGAATGACTCAAAGCTCATATTTGAATGAAAGCTGAATTATAATTCAATATAAAATTATTTGTTTACAATTCTGGAGTATTGTAATCAAATTAATGCTGATATTGAGTTTTAAAAATATCATTTACTGTAAATAACGTAAAACATTTTCTTTCAACTACATTACCTTCATCAATACCTGGATTAAATTAATTCATAATCTAACATATAGGTAGCAATCAAAAATGCCAAAATATACAGCAAAACTGGCTTTTTTGACAAAGGAAAAAAATCACAAACCCTAAATGTATCGATTTTGAGTACATTATAATTCAAGATATTTTTACTTAAAGTCATCTTTGGATATGATAAGCAGTGAGGTATCACATTGTTGCCACCAGTATTAGACAATTAAAATTTTCATTAAGCAACTCTTAATGTTTGATGATATTTGGCATATATATGGAGATACAATTATAAAGACTCCTTATGGATGACATAATAATAATCACAAAATATTAAAGCATACTGTAACCAAAAGACTGACATTGATGATATATGGTAAACAAATACATAATTAGGAAACTTTTATACTGAGCTGTAAAATTCATCCCATGTTGGATTAGATTTGCAGATGTTTTTCTTGGACAGAGATGACACAGGTGCTTGCCTGTATGATGTGATGATGACAGTGGTGTTGGTGATGGTGACAATGGTGATGAAATGCCAGGTCCCATTCTGGATAATTTTTGTCTGTTTTCTCATGTAAGCCTCACTTAGATTTCTTAAGAAAATTATAAATATCTACATTACAGAATTATAGAAAACTAGGCTACAGAAGATTAAATAGCTTTCTCAAGTTCACAAATGCAGGTTGCTTAGTTCTAAACCACAGCTTTGCTTTCAACAACAGAATTTTCCCAATTACCCTGTGTAGCCAAAATCACACTGTGACTCTGATTTCAATCCCTAAACCCATGCTTAGTTCAAGTTGTTTTATTAATCAAAAAGGTCTACAAATTAATTTTTTCAAAAAGCCTTCAAAGATAATGATATCAAGACAGATATATTAACCTACTCAAAATGAATCAAGCAACACTCTACTCCTTAGCAGCTCTCTTTTTTAGATAGAAAACACATTTTAGGAAACTTCAACTAGACCCAGATATGTGTATGAAGCAGTTTTTTTTCTTATACAATGTAATGAACTAAGTGAATATTGGCATTGAAATATCTTTACAGGTGTTGTGTAGAATTCCACATGAGTCATTCAGTCTACACAATTCCAAGATAGAGGCATTACTATCCCCACCTACATGAGAGCACAGACTTCATGCTTTGTAGGAATATTTTATCACATTGGTGCCAATATTTAATAAAATATAATTACATGTTTCTCTCTGGTCAAAATAATAATAGCAACAATAAAAACAAAATAAATGTACACAAGAACAAATCTGGAGAAATTTGACATTAATAAGACATTTCAAAGTTAGATAGCCTTTTAATTGGAAGGAAATTAGGAGAATAAATAGTACAAGGATTAGTAAAGCTGGTTGGAAATCAGAACACTGAGGCATCATTAAAAGTTGTAGAATCCTTGATTAATTTTAGCATACTCAATACTATGTGAAATGCAGGAAGTGTACTTTTAAAACTTTCCCAAATTATTCTGATATAGCTGATTATAGTATTTGGAAAGCACTTAGAGTTTCAAATTCTCATTTTACATGTAAGAAAAATATTTTTCCCTTGCATACAAAGAGTCGATTGTATTTACTGCACTTAAATCATTTTTAAATTAGACAAAATATTTCTAGACTTTAACATTGATTGTATAGAATCAATTCAATCTGGGATCTTTAATAAGATTTAGCATATACTATCTAATTCAGTATCTATTCCTAAGTAAATCTTAGATAAAATGATGAAAGGAAAACTCATGAATTAACTTGGTGAACAAAACAAACTAGTTCTATAATTACAAAATTTTAGAGAGACGAAGAAGCAGCTAATAATTTTATATTTTCATGAAAGGATATGGCTATATTTAACTTACAAGAATGCTACTTGCATGACTAAGTTAGGTATGTGAAACATTAATCATTATAAAGAGGAATCAAAACCAATAATGGAAAATCCTGCCATAATTATCTATCTAAAAGTTTAAAGAGCATATTTTCATTAAAACATGACTAAAGCAATAATAAGAAGGTGAAGTATAAAAAAGCATAGATTAATGTGATTACTTGTACTCAAGGAAAATGCTAGGGGTGATGTACTCTTACTTTTTTAAAGAAAGCATTCTCGGAATAGTAATTAGAAGATTCATTAATGACTTGTTTTTGCCAAATGTACATATTTTGTGTTTACTCTCATTTTGGAATTGAATAGAATTGTAAATGATGGGAAGAAATTTTATCCAAATGATAGATGATTCCATATGCAATCAATAATTACGCATCTTTTTATATTTTATTTATTCTAATGTTCCCATGTTGGCATCCAATGACTAGTTTTTTAAAGGAACCACTACAAATTCAATTTTCCTCCATCTCTTATTATATAATACCTTTTTGTCAGGCATTGATATTGTACAGTATGACATCATTTAAAAAATAGTGTACTTATTACATTTGTGAGTATGAAATTCTATTGTATAATATCTGAATTAAACAATTAAACAAATAAACATTAATAATATGTGCCCTTTTATGTGATACATAATGTAGAAACTGGTGAATAAAATAACTCCTTCAGAGACACACAGTCCAGTACATTGGGTCTCAATATATACATTAGAAGAAATTCAAAGAATTGTTTTTAAGTAACTGCTTCTTACTAGTTATCACTGATTTTAATGCGAAGAGTTACAATAAATTATACTCACCAAAACTCTCCTCTAAGTTAACACAGTGCTATTAATCCCTAGAGTAGTGACAATGCCTTAAGCCTTAATATGATTAATTATGTAATAATTAGTTTAGAGACAGGCCACTCTCACCTTTACAATTTTTTCTCAAGTACATTCTCCAATTTTCACTGCTATGAGCATAATAGAATGCATTGCCTGTCTTGAATAAAGCAACTATGAAACAATCATTTGAACCAGAAAGCTTTCTATTGACCCAGAGATATAAAATTAATCCCCCCACAAAATAATGTACTTATAGCTGAGCAGAATATAGTAGTGTCAAAAAGAAGAGTAAAGGACATCAATACAGAACAAACTTGATTTTCCTTTAGCTCATGAATTTATATATCTAAAAGGCAGAGAGAAGACAATAATTTTTCATGGAATATGTTTATATTTTAATCATATTATATTTGTATGAAATATTAAGAACAAATAGTGCTGCTTTACAGTGTCACTGGCTAATTACATGTCTCATATAAAGAGTATTATTTTATAACAAGATTTAAAATGAATATCACACTTGTTTGATAATTTGACCTTCACAAATATTTACATAAGATAAAAAAAAAAGAAGAAATCTTAAGCCAGTTTCCAGCTTAATAAAAAGAAGCTATTTATGTTTCCTCTACTATTCAATTCCTTTAGCATATAATTGGTTCCACATAATAATATTCAGTCCCACATTCATTAAATAAAAAGACATGCATTATTGCCCCAGTAACTCAGAATGGAGACCTGTGTAGCAATTTTTGACTATGAAGGAATTTGAAAGCACATATAACTCCCTTTATTCCCACATAGAACAGCTCATAACATCTCACTGATAGGTTTAATTTTTCATGCTCATTAATTTTTTTCATTCAGTGTCCTTTCATTTTTGTATATAAAGGGCTTAGTGTTCCAAGCGAAAGTTGAAAAGTGGAAAAATACAACAACATGTTGTTATTCTCTACAAGAATTAAAGGAACATTTTTCTCCCTGAAATAAATGTAAGTATGTGTATTTCTCTATGCAGCTGTCGAACTGAACTATGACATGGCCAATTCATTCTTTTCAGCTGTCTTCATGATGGATCCACAAGCTCTGTCCTTTCCAAGCTGATTTATTATTATTTTTGTTTTGTTTTGTTACTGAAGTTGGATGATTTGGACAACTCACAAAAAAGATGTTTGTTTGCTGACCTAGTTAAATGACATGGTTACCTTTGTACAAACAAATGATAATCCCTCTTTCACACACGGAGACCCATATCTTAACAAATCTGTCAGTAACTAGAGCTAAAGGATTCTATATTATTCTTTATACTTAACTAGAGAAAAGCAATAACACAAATAAGGAAATGGCTTTTTGTTCAGACATTGGATGTCTTGTCAATTCAAGTGTTGTGAAGAATTAAGTAGGTAAGTCACCTAATTTAAAAGGATAAATGCAAATTAAAATCATAAGAAGCAAAAAATATTGGTCAAACATTTTAATAAATATAGACTGTCTAGGTAGCAGTTATATATCCAATCTGAGTCAAACATTCTGTTTCATATATTTTTAAGAGGAAATGTACTTTCAACAAATTCATTCTACAGTTTCATCCTCTTTTAGAAAAGCTAACAGCAATGTTTTCATTCAGATGTTGAATGCTTTAAAAGGCCAGGCCTCATCACTTCCAATAAGTGCTCTGTGGCTTAAACCTGCATGCTGAACACAAGCCGTAATTATACCTGAAGTACTACCTTGCATTTCTTCAAAATGATCTATTTCTTTCCACTTATCCATAAATAGACAATTACATTTTGTATTTTTCTACAATCACTTCATTTTCACAAAATATCTCAGAAATTTTCTTTTTTTCTCTATTTGTCTCCTTACAGTCTAGTTGGTTTCCATAACTTTGAAACATTCAAAACTTATCATTATAAAACATTAGGAAATATTCTTTACATTATGAGGAAAAACAAGTACCATGGACATTACTATAGCATATCTAAAGTTTACAGTACACTATTCACTAAGACTTGAGTAAATATAATATAGCAATTAATATAGATGTTTATTCAGTCTGACTATAAATTATAAAATTTATTGAATAAAATAGTTGAGTTCCACCAGCCATACTTTATATTAAGTTGTAACACAGTATTTCAAATGATGAATTTCCACAATCTAGGCCCATGTAGACAGCAGCAGCAATAACTGCTATATTGTTTCATATAACAACAAAATTTATCTGAATGAGAAATAGCAGTAAAGAATGGCTTAGGGATATTTCAGTTGTTACCAAACTTTCAGAGGTCTGGAACCAGGTTAGTGAATGATCTAGAGATATTTTACCTGGTTTATTACATTACACTTGTTGAACATTCCATCATAAGAGAATACCTTGGTGGTAATACTGCATTCTACTTGTGAATTTTCTATGCTGTACTTGGTAGGTGCATTTTGCATCCATAGTACAAAGATTATAGATATGCACTTGATATGAAAAGTCTAGAAACCTTGATAGCAGTATGGCAGACTATTTGAAAATTCTTTGTTCATAATATATTATTTAATTATCTTTCAATGTAAACCGAAGGAAATAGGACATACAATGCAGACTAATTATATTTAGAGTTTGAACACATACTAAAATATTAAAATGCCTTAAGAAAAGCTTGTCATATCTATGTAGAGGTGAATTCATTTGTTTTGATCTTTTTAATTAAACCAAATTAACTTGATCTAAAACTATCTGCAAATAATGCAATTCTCTAAAGTGGACTTTTCACATATGTTCCGTAAAATATAGTAACTGAATAATACGACTGTGAATTTAAAACCAAAATTAGATCATATGTGTAAAAAATTGTATTATTGTTAACTTGAAAAAAATTAAAGCTATACAAATTAAAAGATGCTAAAAATATGGTGAATTTTTATTTATATTAATATTCTATATTAGGAGACCATCAGTACAATTGTCTTTTATAAGATATTTTGTTTTCTCACAAAATGTCTTGTCATGAGTAAACATATGGCTATTCAGAGATTTAACAGAATCAGGCCTACTAGAATTATTCAGCATTGTTGCTCTCCTGACAAGCCCAAAGAGTTTTTAGATATTTTCTGCACAAAAGGTCCAAAATTGACATGTACTTGCATGAATATTTCAAATCAAAGTAGAAAATCAAAACAAACCAAATAAAAAGACACAACATATTACTGAGTCTTAAAGTTAAGTTTTTCTAAGGAAATTTTATAACTAGATATGGTAAGGTTTAGATATTTCTTTTTTTTTCTAGTTTTATTGTTTAAATTTTGATTAATGGTTATTAATCACTCATTAATTAGGCCCTGGCACTTCAGAGCCTATCTTCACTTGCATAAATTGTTTTCACTGTTCATACCTTGGAAGCACAAAAGCTGGCACAAGAACTTCAAATTTGAATTAATCCACCCCAAGCATACTTACACAGAGAAGGTGGTTGTTGGAATAAAAGCATCTAGATAGCTCATCAGTTTTTTTTTTTTGTTTTGTTTTGTTTTTTGTTTTTATTGAGACAGAGTCTCGCTCAGTCACCCAGGCTGGAGTGCAGTGACGCCATCTCGGCTCACTGCAAGCTCCGCCTCCCGGGTTAACGCCATTCTCCTGCCTCAGCCTCCCAAATAGCTGGGACTACAGGTGTGCGCCACCACGCCCAGCTAATTTTTTGCGTTTTTAGTAGAAACGGGGTTTCGCCATGTTAGCCAGGATGGTCTCGATCTCCTGACCTCGTTATCCGCCCGCCTCGGCCTCCCAAAGTGCTGGGATTACAGGCGTGAGCCACCGCGCCCAGCAGCTCATCAGTTTTTATATTTGTTTACATTTAATAGTCACAGCGTTCCCTCATTAACTGAATCAGAAGTTTGGAATGGTGTTTAGCAATCTGATATGTTAATAAGTTCTCTGTATTATTCTTACGGGTAATGAAGTTTGAGAACTAAACTTTTAAGTGATACTGAATAAAGGCTGGGCACAATGGCTTACGCCTGTAATCCCAGCACTTTGGGAGGCTGAGGAGGGTGAATGACTTGAGCTCAAGAGTTTGAGATCAGCCTGGGAAACATGGTGAAATCTTGTCTCTCCAAAAAAATTACAAAAATTAGCAGAGCCTGGTGGCCTGTCTGTAATCCCAGTTACTTTGGTCTATGTGTCTGTTTTTGTACCAGTATCATGCTGTTTTGGTTATTGTGGCCCTGTACTATAGTTTGAAGTTGAGCAGAGTGACGCCTCCAGCTTTGTTCTTTCTGATTAGGATAACCTTGGCTATTCAGGCTCTTTTTTGGTTCCATATAAATTTTAAAATAGTATTTTCTGGTTCTATGAAGAATCTCAATAGCAGTTTAATAGGAATAGAATTGAATCTATAAATTGCTTTGGGCAGTATGTCCATTTAATGATATTGATTCTTCTTATCTATGAGTATGGAATGTTTTTCTATTTGTTTGTGTCATTTCTGATTTCTTTGAGCAATATTTTGTAGTGTTCCTGGTAGAGCTCTTTTACTTCCCTAACTAGCTGTATTCCTCAGTATTTTATTATTTTTGTGGCAATTGTGAATGGGAGTGTTTCTGATTTGGCTCTCAGTTTGACTCTTGTTGATGTACAGAAATGCTAGTAATTTTTGCACATTGATTTTGAATCCTGAGACTTGCTGAAGTTGTTTATCAGCTTAAAAAGCTTTTGGGTGGAGACTATGGATCTCTCTAGATATATAATCATGTCAACTGCAAACAGGGATAGTTTGACTTTCTGTCTTTGTATTTGCACGCCCTTTATTTCTTTCTCTTACGTGATTGCTCTGGCAAGGGCTTCCAACACTATACTGAATAGATATGGTGAGAGAGGGTATCCTTGTATTGTGATGGTTTTCAAGGGGAATGCTTCCAGCATTTGCCTATTCAGTATGATGTTGGCTGTGGGTTTGTCATAGATGACTTACTATTTTGAGGCATGTTCCTTCAATACCTAGTTTATTGAATTTGTAGCATGAAGGAGTGTTGAATTGTATCAAAAGCCTTTTCTTCATCAATTGAAGTAATCATGTGTTTTCTGTCCTTATTTCTGTTTATGTGATAAATGACATTTATTGATTTGTGTATGTTGAACCAACCTTGCCTCTTAGGGATACAGCCTACTTAATTTTGGAGGATAAGCTTTTTGATTTGCCACTGGTTCAGTTTGCCAGCAGTTTGTTGAGGATTTTTGCACCGCTGTTCATCAAAGAAACTGGCCTGAAGATTTCTCTCTCTTTTCTTTTGTTTCTCTGCCAGGTTTGGGTATCAGGATGATGCTGGACTTATAGAATGAGTTAGGGAGAAGTCCCTTCTCCTCATTTTTTTTGGAATAGTTTCAGCAGGAATGACACGAGCTCTTCTTTGTACATCTGGTAGAAAAAACTATATACCATGATCTTTGAAGAGACAGAAAACATTACCATTTATTTATTTTAGCATTAGTAAACAGTATATAAGTGGAATTGTAAAATTATACTTCTAAATACATTTATAGTTTGGAAATCTCATTAAGCATTTAAGCCTTAGTGTAGTACCTTTTATAATATAGTATTCAGTTATTCTTTTTGAGGAAGACGTGGAGGACCAGCTGAAGAACACCAAAGAATCATGTCTACAATCAGACATGTAGGTAAATGCCCAACACTAATCTGCTGGCTGCTTGTTTGAAGTTTTGAGTTCATTTTTATTGATGCATGCTTCATATCTCACTCCCACTCCACCTTATATTTCTGCACTACTAAGCCTTCATCTCCCATTCTGAGATCAGAAAACTTATAATAGTCTCATCCTAGATACAAACCATTTTGCTGTAACTTCTTTGTCCTAACCCAGTGTATCTCAAACTGTTTGATGACAGAAATATTTGGAGATAACTGGCAAACACACAGAATTCAAAGCCCTACCTAAGTCTACATTTTCAGAGCCTCCTGGAATAGTGTCTAGAAACTGCAAAATAATAATCGCCAAGTACCCCTGATGATTTTTATTATGCAGCAGTCAGGGTTATTGCTCTTTTCATTGTGGACCTTATTATCTGATTTACAGCACTCCTTCTCCTTCAACACTTCTAATTGTTCTCAGTAAGCATAATATACACACATGGAGAAGTCTGCGTTTCTCTGTTCTTTGATCATCAATGTACATTTCCTTCCTTTTACTTTTGCCACAAACTCTTTAAAAACTACTATGACCAGTATTAAAAGGAAAACTGAGGCAGGTAAGATTTTTAAAGAGTTTATTTGCGAAAACAGTGATTCATGTATTGGTCCTCTCCAACACAGAAGTGGTTTGGGGGCTCCATTGAGGGAGCACAAGGTGAATGCTTTTATAGAGTAAACACAGAAGTAATACAAACAGACAAAAAAATTGATTGGTTATAGTTATTCAGTTGCCTTCTTTGATCTTTCCTGCTGAAAAGTCCACAGTTAAGTAACTTTAAGTTGGCTAGCAGCTTCTATTGGTTAGCCTTAAGTTTCATTTTTCTTTCTATAGGCGTTTATAAAACATAGCTTAAGTTTTGCTTCTGTTTGCAGATCTAGCAAGGTTATTGTTACTTATGAGGCGTAAGTGGCTTTGTCTGTTCAGATATTCTTCCGATCTGGTTTCCATTTTAACTTACTTTAACACCAGAAACAGCGGAATTTCTAAAAATCACAAATTCATGCATCCAGTTCAAACCATTACTCTTCATCTATTCATCTTTCCTCCTAAAGTAGCCTCATAGAAACAACTTTTCACTCTCATGGGGAAAAAGATACATTCACCCCAACCTTACATTTTTATTTGGACAGTCCCATGTTTGCTTTCTTCTTTATCCAGTGTAGATTCTATGGTTCATTATTACAATCCCTCTCTTGAAAATGTCTTTAATTCCCTTGTCCATTTGGCCTTCAGATATATTTGTCTGGTACTCTAACCACTGGTAAAACCAAACATTTATTTTCTGTATGTTTTACTAATGGAATTGCTTATTCCTCGAGAAAATTCCACATCCTGCAATGAGAATGTTAATGTGAATTTATGAATTCATGAATTTATGAACATCATGTGGGCACTTAGCAAAGATCATCTGCTCACTCTCTACACTTATCGTATTCTACCTTTTCCTCTTTCCTCAAACCTGCCATACTTTGCTGTCTGCTGATGAGTTTAACTCTCATGTAATTGAGAAAATAAAAGCTGTGAGACACAGCTCTCTTCATCTTTTTTTAGCTGAAATGTTTAACATATTTGCCTCTGAACCTATTTTTATTTTCTCTTCTTCTGTGGAAGTGGAAAAAGTGTTTCACCCTCAGTGAAAGACAGTTTCTCCACAGATGCTATGGTTCACATTTAAATGACTTGCATTGCACTTATTTCTAAAACATTATTTACATCTCCTTCTCAAAGGAACCATTCACTTGAGCCCAGGAGTTTGAGAGTTTGCAGCAAACGATGATCACACCACTGCACTCCAGCCTGGGTGACAGAGCAAGAACTTAAAAAAGAAAAAGAAAGAAAGAAAAAGAAAAAGAAAGAAAAGAAGAAGGAAGAAGGAAGGAAGGAAGGAAGGAAGGAAGGAAGGAAGAAAGAAAGAAAGAAAGAAAGAAAGAAAGAAAGAAAGAAAGAAAGAAAGAAAGAAAGAAAGAAAGAAAGAAAGAAAGAAAGAAAGAAAGAAATCTCTTTCACTTTTAAATCCCCAAAAAGCTTCTAAACATGTAGTTTTCTTCAAAAATCCATCTTTTGGTTGTTTATATTTTTTATTATGCCATCCATATGTGGTTCCATTCATACTCATCATTTAAATGTCATCTATTTGCCAACTGCTTCACATAGTATGTATAATATAAAACACTTATCTGAGTCTCCAAATTATATATTTAACTACCTAATTTGATTCTGTCTGTGAATTTTTAGTAAATATCTGAAATATAAAACAAAATTAACTGTTGTTTTTACCCATATTCCATCACTTGCTTCCCCTGTCAAATAATCTGTGAGACTCCTTTAATTATTTATTTCCATTTAGCTTCCTACTTGTCAGTCAAGACTACAGATCCAATCTCTAGTGTTATCATAAGATGATATTATCAATCAATCTAGTTTCCTCCATCTGCTCTTACAGCACTCTAGCCAGGTCACCATATCATGTCTAGACATCTTTAGTTTCCTTTTCTAAGTGGTCCATCTCTATCAGTCTGGTCCAGCAAAGTCCATTCCCCATCTGACTACCTTAATGAGCTTTTGAAAATGTAAAGTGACTCACATTATTCTTCTCAATGTTCAATGATGGATATCCATTAAACTTAATATAAAGGGACTTTTGTGTATAAGTCCTTTTACAATCTGGCTCTTGCCTATCTCGAGAAACATTATTTTAATTGAGTCTCCTTCCTCACTCATTAGGCTTTAGGGCAGAAGTGGATATTTTGAGGCCTATAGATGCTGACAGGCAATTTTCAATATCTCTCATATTTCCACACATCTTGCAAACAGACACAACAACCGTCCATTGTTCTAGTTAGTTTTCTCAAGTTTAAGTTTATATAGTGAGTAACTTTGGAAGACAGAGTTAGTATTCCTTCAGAGCTAAGAGTTTGTTTACAGCCTTGGAAGACAAAGATGACGTATAACCCAGATCAAAATGGCAGATGTGTTTTGCCACCATAAAAATAATTATAAAATTATTCTAAAATAACAGGCTCTTCCTTTTCTGTAATGCAATCCACTACATATGCAGGTGTCAGCTCACTGTGCATTGGTCAGTGGGGAATGAGTCTTGAAGAACCAACACAAATGCTGATAACCTGGTCACCACTATTATGTGAGTAATAAACTGTCCTTTTTTTTTTTCTGACACAGGAGTCTCACATCTTTTTGCAGCATTGATGAAACTATTGAAGAATAACTTGTTAGATTGCAGGTAGGGTAAAATCTTAGGCCCTTCACAGTTCTTGACAATGGAAAGGAGTATTATATAGTCTTGATAGTAATCCCTGTGTGTTTGTGTTTTGCAAAACTATTTGCCAATATTGAAATATGTAGAGATTATATGTCAATATCTAGATCTAAGTACTTCTTTAAAAAAATCATCATTTCAACCTAATCTGGATCCTCTTTCCATCACTTGGGTTGGACAGAAACTCTAATCTTTATGTGAAATGTGCATTCTCAATTCACCAGAGACCTCTCACTATCTTGTTCCCTTAATACTGAGATCCACTGTCATTTGTGATTTATCATTGAGCTTGCCCTGCTGTTTTTGGTATTGCCAAGTTGAAGGAGAAAACAAAACATAGACCCAAAGGACCAGTGTGTATCAAAAAATTAGGACAGAGCATATTTCTTTCTGATAGTAAAACATATTCCTATGTGTTTTATATGCAATCACAGAGTGTCCCTGTGGGAATAATACAATTAAGATTTCATTAACATGCAAATGAAGTGTATCTGGTTGAAAAAAATACAACTAAAGACACTGACATTGTTCTATTTAACTCATGTACCTAACCTGACTGGCTCTAATAAGCATTCGAGTTACAGACTTTGCTGCAGCCCAAATGGCCTGCTCAGAGTTCATAAAACAAGACAAGGACAGTCCTACTTAGTGCCCTTTCATTCTTGTCCATCTGCCAGGGGTGAATTTTCTGTGGATCTTCACAAGGCCTGCTTAATTTTATCCTCCAAATCTCAGTTTAAATATCATCATCTCAGAGAGGTTTTCTCCAAACATCTTTTCTAATTATATTTGCCTTAGTCATTTTCTATCATGGCACATTTTCATGATCTTAATATAAATTCTCTAAATGTCTAGTTTCATATTGATTTATTTATGTATTTAATCTCTATTTTATGAATAGACTATAAGCTTCTTGAGGAAAGGGACCCTAGGTTTTTATATCTAGTGCATAGCAAAACATATGACTATAGTGAATTTAATATTAGATAGGTAAACAAAAAAAAATCCAAAAATATATTCTGATAGGGTAGTTTGGCATGCTGACTCTGCATGTGGTGTACTTTGCCCTGAGAAATTTTATTGACAAGATGCCATTTTGGGTAGTCCTGACCTCTTAAGAATTTTGCTCTTTTGTGAAGTTTGCCCTAACATAAAGTGAAAATAACTCCCTAGAGTAAAAATACAAATCTCCAGCTATTCCTCTTAGATTAACTGTTGGTGTGTAATTCCATTTTTATGGAATAAACACTGTTTACCTTTTGGTTTATATATTTTGTCTTTATAAATGCTTCTTTCTAAATTCTTCGACTCTATGCCCTCCAACCAGCAGTGGACTGGGGGCTCCCTCATTCTAGCTTTTTTCCAATGGTCTGTGTTATCGACATTTAACACGGCTGAGTTCAGATTACATGAAGATGTCCGATGAAGAGTTGGAAAGAGACACACAATCCACTCTCACGAGTTGGGGAAAGTTTGCTGGGGCACAGTACTTTTTATATTGTCGCCCAAATATGTGTTCACATATATCAAATTAGCAAATAAATAGGATGATTCATGCTATTTGGTTTTAGAAGCTTGTGCCTCCGTTTTTATCACTTATTTAGTAAATAATTTGATGTTCCATAACTCACTTTGGAAAGCTCCCTTGCTTTATTTTCTTTTAAAGCTTATTTATTTATTTATTTATTTATTTATTTATTTATTTACTGAGACTGAGTCTTGCTCTGTCACCCAGGCTGGAGTGCAGTGGAGCAATCTCGGTTCACTGCAATTTCCACCTCCTGGGTTCAAGCAATTCTGCCTCCTCAGCCTCTCGAGTAGCTGGGATTACAGGCACATGCCACCATGCCTGGCTAATTTTTGTATTTTTTTATTAGAGACAGGATTTCACCATGTTGTCCAGGCTGGTCTCAAACTCCTGAGCTTGTGATCCACCCGCCTCGACCTCCCAAAGTGCTGGGATTACAGGCGTGAGCCACCGCGCCCGACCTTTTAAAGCTTATTTAACATTAACATGGCTCTATTAAATTTTAGATGCACATATTCTTAGTAAATTTCTTTATCATGCTATTATTCTTTCTAAAAGACACATGAGAATCATGTTTTAAAGAGATGAAAGGGTGGATGTATCATCAAACAATGTAATACATACACTAACACCTTTTAATGAATGTATACATTATGATATATATTATACACTTTTCTCACTGTATTTTTCACTTTAGTTTCACACATTAGAAATGTGATTAAGCTATTATAAGAAAAATCTAGAATTTGGTTATACATATACATATATTCGTACATTTATATAATATGAATTTTATAAAAATGCAGGCATATAATGTAGAAAAACATTGGCAAGATTACTGCACACATTTTTTAATTTCCTCATTCTTTTTTTGAAAAAGGCTCTTTCCCCCATCCAATGTGGTTTTAGATGTGAGTTCCATAAAACAATATTATAATAATAAAAATTATTTTATTTGTTGCTTTTTTTGCAGTTGCTCTGTTTTTTTATAATCATCTATTTTCTTTAATCAAAACTTATTTTTACCTTTATTTTATACTAGAGAAAATGATAAAAGAAAGATGAAATAACTAGACCAATTTTATGTAACATGAAAGGAATTGGAATTTGGAAACATATAGTTTGACTTTAGAAGCTTTAGATATTATGTTTTCCTGCTTTATTCTCACAGCATTATTCTAGTATATCAAGGATTCTGGAAACTGTTATTGAGATAAACATTTGTGTGCAAAAGTTTAATGTAGAATGTTCTGAGAAGCAATGCTTTGTGTGAGGAAATGGAAAAAGTAACACAGGATGGGGGAGAAGTGAAGCTGCAAAGCAGTTTCAAACAATTGTTCTCAGCAGCAGTTGATAACCCAGGGAGCTCCTCAGATACAATGAAGGCAAGAGGGACGCCTGTTGTACTTCTTTAGATAAACCAACCCTTGGTAGGAAGCTGCCCACCAAAGGGCCCACGACACTGAACACAGCAGCGTCTTAGGCCAAGAACAATTCCTGTGAGGGACTCAGTTGTGATCCAACAGCAAGTTATATTCCTGACAGCTGAGGAATTAGTGCTTTAGTTCTAAAATACAAAGACCGAGACGGTGTACCCATAACATCCACTACAGTTTATTCCTTGCATCATTTGATTTCTGACATAATTTTATTTCATCAGAAAATAGCTTTAGGATTTTTGTTGTAACCTTTGTCTGTGCAAACTTTTATGACAGAAAAGCTAATGTGAAAAACTCTAACTCCTGCTGCTGCAGCAGCTGGTCTCAGTGCCATTGATCCTCATCATCTTAGTCCTCTACAATCCATGTTTTATTCCCCTTACCTTTACTTATCACCTCTGCTGGTTTACGTGGCTCATCTGGTAGGTGACAAAGATGTCCATCCCTGTGACATCTGGACCTCTGTTCATCATGGCCTGCTTTTATTGTGATTGCTACATTTGTTTCCAAATTTGGGCAAAAAGTGCTAAGATAGGTCCCAGTGATTTTTTGGGTGCCCAATGCATTTTTCCTTGCAGACATTACATAATAACAACCCCATTTTGATTGCTCCTTCCAGATGGCGAATCATTTCTTGTCTATTGGTCTCTTAATATAGAGAGCACAAAGTAACTGCGTGGCAGCTACAGCTTGCAGTTCAATGAGGGCACTTTGCTTCTGGGATCCAAGAGATTAAAATCCACAAAATCTAAAGTTGCAGTGACAGAAAGCCACTGAGTATTTTAGTTCAAAGGATGAATCTTCGAGACAGACTGGGACACTCACTATGAATAATCTAGCTAAGACTGGCCTTTCCAGAGGTGGGACTACATCCCATGCTGGCCCTACCAGTTTCTTCTTCAAGAAGTTAGGATTTGCTTAGCTCCTTTTTGGGAGGAATTATGAAGCTCAGCACTATCAGAAGCTGTTTCTCACCATGTGGAACTGAGAGGCACAGACCAGTTTGCAAAAATAGAAGAAAATAAACAAACAGATGCACCAAGAAGCCTAGAAGAAAGAAAGAAAGAAAAAAAAAAGAATCCGGCTGGGAGCAGTGGCTCACGCCTGTAATGCCAGCACTTTCTGAGGCCGAGACGGGTGGATCACCTGAGTTCAGGAGTTTGAAACCAGCCTAGCTAACATGACGAAACCCGGTCTCTACTAAAAATACAAAAGTTAGCTGGGCGTGGAGGCGGGGACCTGTAGTCCCAGCTACTCGGGAGGCTGGAGGCAGGAGAATCTCTTGCACCCGGGTGGTGGAGGTTGCAATGAGCAGAGATGGTGCCTCTGCATTCCAGCCTTGGCAACAGAGCAAGACTCTGTCTCAAAAAAAAAAAAAAAAAAAAAAAAAAAAAAAAAAAAAAAAAAAATTCCATGAGTTCCCCACTTTGTCCCACTGTTTTCTGAGGTCAATCCTGATGCAAATTCATTGACTATGAGTTTCATTATCCCTCTCCGTATGTGAATTTCCCCTGTGCTTGAACATAGTCAAGTGGTGTTTTCTAACAAACTTTAATGGCTTTTCCATAGCAACCTGCCCTTTCACCTTTAAGTAATTGTGAAATGAGACTTAACATCCAAGATATTTAGAAAAATTAAAACGAATATTGGAGTTGGCATTTGGTATAACTGGTGAGCTATATTTAAAGTGCACATTAATACTAACTCACCTGTTACTAATGTGATGTCCTAGCGGGGGAAAAAAAAAAGCTCTTGATCCCCCACAAAAGAAAAGAAAAGAAAAGAAAAGAAAAGAAAAGAAAGAAAGAAAGAAAGAAAGAAAGAAAGAAAGAAAGAAAGAAAGAAAGAAAGAAAGAAAGAAAGAAAGAAAGAGAAGGAAGGAAGGAAGGAAGGAGGGAAGGAAGGAAGGGAAAGAAGGAAAGAAAGAACAATAAGAACAATAAGAAAAGATAATAAAAAAAAGAAAAAAGTTTCACTTAGATATTTACTACAAATATAAATATTAATCCAGGAAAAAGAAGCATACTTTTGTTTCTTTAATTTTAATTTTACTTATGATTCTACCTGGCCATTTAAAAAAAGTAGAAAAATGATGCAGTAATACGTCGTTTTAGACTCTAATAAGATAATTTCTTGAAGATTTAAAAAATCTCTTTGCTTAAGGAACAAGAGTGCTGGGAAAAAACAGTCTATTTCACATTCTCCATTTTTGTTTTGAAAATTATTACTTTAAAAACCTATAATTTGGATAAAACCTTATCATTACCTACTATCTTGCCAGGAGTTTGGCTATATTTACAACAACTTGATGCCCTCAGAATACCAGGGCCTGGTGTAGGTGGCAAGATTGCTGTAAAACATAACACTATTATTATACTTTTAGTTTTGTGCTCCTCTTTAAATATATGATTTCATTACTATATAATCTCTTTGAATAATGTTTTAAGTAGAAAAGACTCAGTAATAACATTGTAGTTTTACCCGGGAGCCTGCACTGAAACAAAGTGGCACATATTTGTTCCTACATTCCTCGGCAGTATGATGGATGATGGCAATTACTGGAAAGAACAATATTAGTTTTACAGTTATTGTTATTAACTTAAAGTGCTAAGAATAAAATCCCATATTTCACTAGATACTCTAATCACGGCCAAAATACGTGACAGAGGAACATTTTATAATCCCTGTATTTTACACTGGCTGCACAACTAGAAATTGGCAGAGTCAAATCATTTATATCTGCTTATTACCAGCTTGCAGAAGCCATTGAGAATATGGAACTAGTGATGGATATTTTTGTGGCAGATGTTTTATTCTCTTCCATTATATTAAATTTACCATACATTGGTTCCACTGCAGTTTATTAAAGTTTCACAAAGAGATTAGCAGAATAACAAGATACATACAACTTGCTTGCTCTTGTTCCCCATTGACAAAAAAACACATTTATTTATTCGTAAATTATGAATATCATAAATATGGGATATATATGTAGCCAGTAAATATTTAAGCAGACAATAGGAGTAAAACGTTTTCCTAAATTTCAGACATTTAGATGAATTTTTGCAAATCTTTTTTCTATAAATATGATATGCATCTGCTATGCTCTGAATGTTTGTGTCCTCCCCAAATTCATATGTTGAAATCCCAATTCCCAAGGCGATGGTATTAAGAGGTGATACCTTTAGGAGGTGATTATGTCATAAAGGTGGAGTCCTCATGAATGAGATTAATGCCCTTACAAGAGAGGCCTGAGGAAGGTCATTCACTCCTTCTACCATGTGAGGTTAAAGTGAGAAGACAGCCATCCATGAAAAGATAAATTTGTGATTCCTTAATGTAGGACCTCACAGCTGCCAAAACTGTGAGATATAAATTTCTGTTGTCAGCCGAGTGTGGTGGCTCACACCTGTAATCTTCTCAGCACTTTAGGAGGCCGAGGCAAGTTCATCACCTGAGGTCAGGAGTTCAAGATCAGCCTGACCAAGATAGTTAAACCCCATCTCTACTAACATTACAAAAATTAGCCGGGCGTGTTGGCAGATGCCTGTAATCCCAGCTACTTAGGAGGCTAAGGCAGGAGGATTGCTCGAACCCAGGAAGCGGAGGTTACAGTGAGCTGAGATTATGCCATTGCACTCCAGTCTAGGTGACAGAGTGAAACTCCGTCTCAAAAAAAAAAAAAAAAAAAAAATCTGTTGTTATTAAGCTACCCAGTATATGGTATTTTGTTGTAGCCGCCCAAAGAGACCAGGACAACATCTAAATAAAACTGTTATTCATACCTCTCAGATAAAAGCAATTAATAAGGAATTAAGAATAATATTTTCTGTTTTATAAAAAATACTGGATTTAATGTTACTAAAAGGAAGACATGTAGAGTGACTAACAGCATTAATTCTGGGGGCGTACTTCCTCAGTTTAAGTCAGTCTACCAATTACTATATGGTTTTAGGAAATTTACTTAAACTTCCTTGTGCCTTATTTTCCTTAACTACAAAATGGAAAAAACAAAGGTTACTCCTTCAGAGACTTGTTATAAGGATTAAATGAGTGTATATCAGTAATGCTTATAAAACAATGTCTGCCATAAAGTTTGTACAAGTTAAATGTTATCTGTAATTTGGATTTGTTTCTGGAGTCCTCTCCATATTACAATGACTTTATTCATCCATTTTCAGTAAATACCACATACAAGCATCAAAGCATTATAAAAACAAATTGTAACCAAAAAGCTCAAATTATTTTAAAGCTATTATGACTTGCGTTGAGATTTCCATCTGAAAAGGAGCATGAAAAAGCAATCAGACAATAAATACAAAGTCAAGATGATTAGGAAATAAACATGTGAGAAGAGGTTACATATGCCAGCACAAATACCTTTTTAATGTAGTAGCTTTTTAGATGATATATTGAAAAGCTTTATAAATGTTTTGAAAAAAATAAAAGCCATATTCTTCTTCAATTCACTTTGAGCATATTCATTGTGAAATACACTCTAATTTGGCTCATTTATCACTCAACTCAATGACTTCTACCTTCTTTTCTTCTACTGTGGAGTATGAAAAGTTAAACACCTTTCTCCTGTCCATTTTCCATCTAGATGTAACTTGCAAAAATAGTTCTGGCCATTGAATTGTAAGCACACATTTACGCTTTTAAATAAAAAGTCAAAGGCTTGCAATAAAAAGGCTTGTAACCCTTCCTTTCTTCCTGCAGTCTGCAATGGAGACATGAGGCTGGAGGTGAGATGGCCATCCTGCAGCCACGAGTGTATAAGCATTAGGATGAAAGTTGGAAAATAGAAATTTGTTCCATTATGATATCCTTGAATAGTTACACCAGACCTGGACTGCCCATATACAGACTTACTGTTGAATGATAAAGATAAATGCCTTCTTCATCTAAGCTACTGTATTAGACTGTTCTTTTCCATCTAGATGTAACTTGCAAAAATAGTTCTGGCCATTGAATTGTAAGCACACATTTATGCTTTTAAAAAAGTCAAAGCTTGCAATGAAAAGGCTTGTAGCCCTTCCTTTCTTCTTGCAGTCTGGAATGGAGACATGAGACTGGAGGTGAGATGGCCATCCTGTAGCCATGAGTGTATAAGCATTAGGATGAAAGCTGGGAAAAGAGAAGTTTGTTTCATATGATATCCTTTTTAAATTCTATAATGCTATAAACAAATATCGGAGACTGGGTAATTTACAAAGAAAGAAGGTGTAACTGCCTCACAGTTCTGCAGGATTTACAGGAAGCACAGTGCTGGCATCTGCTCAGCTTCTGGGGAGGCCTCAGGAAACCTACAATTATGGTGGAAAGTGAAGGGGAGCAGACACACCACTGGCCAGAGCAGAAGCAAGAGAGAGAATGGGAGGCTGAGGTGTCACAGACCACCTTCTTCCTCCTTCTCCTCCTCCTCCTCCTCCTTCTCCTCCTCCTCCTCCATCTTCTTCTTCCTCTTCTTCTTCTCGGAGTCTCACTCTGTCACCCAAGCTGGAGTGCAGTGGTGCAATCTCAGTTCACTGTAACCTTTGCCTCCCAGGTTCAACCATTTCTCTTTCTTCAGCCTCCTGAATAACTGGGATTATAGGTGCATGCCACCACATCTGGGTATTTTTTTTTTTTTTGCATTTTTAGTAGAAATGGGATTTCATCACATTAGCCAGGCTAGACTCGAACTCCTGACTTCAAGTGATCCACCAGCCTCTCAAAGTGTTGGGATTACAGGCATGAGCCATTGCTCCTGGCCCCTGAGGTGCCACAGACTTTTAAATGACATGATCTCGTGACAACTCACTATTGTGAAGACAACACCAAACTATGAGGAATCTGCCTCAATGACCCAAACTCCTCCCACCAGGTCCCACCTCCAGCATTGGAGACTACCATTCAACATGAGATTTGGGCAGGGGCAAATATCCAAACTATATCAGCTACTGTTTGTTAATGTCTGCATTGTATCTTTGGCTCTCAGAACTAGTTATAAATACTTTCCTATATCTTTTCTATCCATTCATGTTTACCAAAACACTAGATAAAAGGAAATAATCATTCCAGTCAAAGCCCTCAGTTCTACTGAAAAACAAAATTAAAATAGAATAATAAGGCATCTGGCTGTTTTTAATTTTCATCAGCTTTAAATATTTTTTGCATATTCTAAGAGTTGAAAAAAGATCATTAGAATAAAGTTTGAGGTTTTAATGCTTTTTGAACGTTTAGCACACAGCTTTTTCATCATGGATGTTCTATTTTGCTTCTTCTTGAGAATGTAGAAAATGATTATATTTCATTGTAGAATCACTCCTGCTTTACCTCTGAAATTAAATTGTGGGCCACTTAAAAGTTGATAATTTTTCCTGCATTTTCTCGTATGGAATTGCAAACAAAGTACACATTCAATAAATTATTAATGAATGAATACATTAAGTGAATATGCTTAGTTAATCAATATATTAACTATAAAAACAAATAATAAAATGCTCACAATGCATACTTGTAATAAATACATTTTGAGCCACAAATTTCTATACTGCACTCTCATGGCATATGTTATAATTATAATACTACCATATAGAACCAATGGTATTCTTTAACATTTGCTTATAAACATTTAACTGCAGTATGTCAAATTAGGTTATTAAAATGGCAGAAATAAGTGGGATGATATTTTCATAGAATTGTATATATTTTTCAATAATCAATGGTGGCAGATCATCAAGCCTCGAAAAAAGAATAAAGGTCCTTGAAAAAAGAATAAAGATTTCGTGGCTGGGTACGGTGGTTCATGTCTGTAATCCCAGCACTTTGGGAGGTCGAGGTGGGTGGGTCACCTGAAGTCAGGAGTTCAAGACCAGCCTGGCCAACGTGGCGAAATCCTGTATCTACTAAAAATACAAAAATTAGCTGAGCATGATGGCACGTGTCTATAATCCCAGCTACTGGGGAGGCTGAGGCAGGAGAATCGCTTGAACCCAGGAGGCAGAGGTTGTGGTGAGCCAAGATCACGCCATTGCACTCCAGTCTGGGTGACAAGAGTGAAATTCCATCTCAAAAGAAAAGAAAAGAAAAAAAAAGATAGAGATTTTGTTTACAATTATCAATTTTTGTCCTGTACAATTTTATGAGCAGTGCAACTATACTGTGTAAGATATTTTAAGAGATTTAGTCATATAATTTACATACATGTTTCTTTAAACCTAATTTGAAATCCAGGAATCTATGATTTTATCTGAAAAGAAAAAACATTAGTGGTTCAACAAGACTTTTGTCTACATTTTACCCAGAAGTAGATTTTGGTTTGTGAGACTTGAAGCTTATGTAATTTTGAGAGTGGAGACAATATAAGCAAAATAGTACAAAAGTTATATTTATGTGTACATTTTACAAAATCATATGGCTGCTGTGAATATATTATCTAATTTCCATCCAGTAATCTGTCCTGCAGTTAAAAATTTATTAGCTTAACCTTAAATCTGTAACACTACTACTACTACTAATGGTGTTTTTCATATTAGCCACTTTTCTCTGAGATACCAAGTTGCTGCATACTTTTTTTTTTTTTTTTTTTGAGTTGGAGTTTCACTCTTGTTGCCCAGGCTGGAATGCAATGGCGTGATCTCGACTCACCGCAACCTCCGCCTCCTGGGTTAAAGCGATTCTCCTGCCTTAGTCTCCCAAGTAGCTGGGATTACAAGCAGGTGCCACTATGCCTGGCTATTTTTTTTTTTTTTTTTAGATAGAGTGTCACTTTGTCGCTCAGGCTGGAGTGCAGTTGTGCAATCTCTGCTCAACCCAACCTCTGCCTCCTGGGTTCAAGAGAGTCTCCTGCCTCAGCCTCCTAAGTAGTTAGAATTACAAGCATGCACCACTATGCCGGATTAATTTTTTTTTTTAGTAGAGATGGGGTTTCTCCACATTGATCAGGCTGGTCTTGAACCTCAGGTGATCCACCTGCCTTGGCCTCCCAAAGTGCTGGGATTACAGGAGTGAGCCACCGTGCCCAGACACATACTTTTATATTGGATTAAAAAAAGGTAATTGACTCCTAGAATTACAACCCTTGAAGCTTAAGGAAAAGCTGTTAATATTACTGAGTGGGAATACATTTACTGAGCACCATGCTAAGGGCATTATATACATTACCTGCATAATCATCATTAGAGTAATATCGTTATCACCAAATAAAGTAAAGTTTAAGGAATGTACACCACACCACAGTCAATTCTGACTTCTGTTTTAATTGGTACTAAATTTGCACAAAATTCATTCTTGTTTGTGCTAAACATGTGTATTTAAAATATCCATGAAAGTTTTCTTGTCCATGAAGTTAGCAATTTTCTATTCTCCAAAGTAGCTTTGAAAATGTGATTATTTTCCCTTATGTTTGTTCAGTACATCTGACTTTTAAAAAGCATTGCCTTTTTAGACTAGTAGGAAAAATAGGTTGTGGAAATAGAGTACTCCTCATTCCTGATTTGAATTTACTTGGTAGAAATCTAGGACTCTTAGTTGCTACGGAATTGACATTTGACTAGTATTATTTGTTATTGTAACTCGATTTAAAATAAAACTATAGCTCTTCACTCCAGCATGTTTCAGCAACAAATACATTCTTTGTCTTTTCAGTTGGTGTAATCAGTTAAACTTGTCAGTTTACCCACTTCTGTTTCTGATCTGTATCTCATGACATATTATATACTGCATATCTCTATCACATGGCATTTGGTGAACTTAGAGAACATTAGGTCCTATTTTGTCTTAGGTGTTTTCCTATGTTGTTAATGTATTATCATTAAGAGTTTCCAACTCTTAAGCTGAAAAGCAGTCAAGTTAGCTGTTTTCAGTGAAATCTTTTAACTTACATTTCATACTTAGTCCCTAAAGAATGCTCTTAAGAATCGTAATAGCAAGTATACATTTATTGCTACTCTAAATCAACTGTTAATTAACTCCACAAGATACAGACAGATTTATCTTTAGCATTATGTTTATTATGAAAGTTTTACAAGTTACAAACTGCCATGGTATTTACAGCAATTTTTTTTCTCTATATTAGTCTATTTCGTTTTTGTTCTCCAAAGGCCTAGTAATGCATTCTATGTAAGGTAAGTGAGTTATAGGAGCTTTTTAAATAAGAAATTAACAATATTGTTAAGGATAAAAAAAAAGTTTCTGATTTTTCCTGTTCAAATATTGATAATCTATTTTTTTGTTATATTGGATGGTAGTTTAATATCATGAAATATTTGTATGTATTGACATTACTCATTTGCAATGCTAATTAAAAATGTTATCATTACATGAAACTGTGAACACACAAAATGATCATATGTAGACTAAAAATATGACTTTTTTTGTTATACATAAAGACTGCATTTATACTTCTTACATAATTCGGGTACTGAGAGCTAGTTAATAAATGTTACAAATCTTTTAATTTTCTATTTTAAATCATGGCCCAATTCCCACTCATTTATTATCAACACGAAAAGATGATAAAAATTAAAATTCTTAAAATTCTCCAATTTTCATCACCTAGGACTGTGTTGAAGTACTTAAACAACAGAGAATGACCAAGATATTATTAAAGGTTGACATTTTGTTGATTTTGTATTTTGGGCTTGTTTGATCAATTTAAAATTTATCTTAAATTTTTAATGAAAATTTTTTTCTGTACCACTTGCTGTTTGCATTCATATATACTTCTAAAGATACATTATCAATTTTGATTGTTATTAAAAAAAAAAACTAAACTAAAATCCTGAAAGTCACGTTCCTATAACTGTTTATCGCAATTCCATTTCAAATAAAAATGCTTGACGAGAAAAATGAATATTTAAATATTGAATAAAATATAACTATGTACTGAATTTGATGACACAAGGGGAAGTAAAGTAGAACATGGTTGACTATATGACTTTTATTTTATTTTATTTTAATATGTTTTTACTCCTAAACAAGGCCTTAATATAAGAATGTCCCCATCCTTCTTCTATCCTAATGATAACCACCATTTTTAATCAAAATATTATTTTCTGTGCATGTTTAAATATACAGAAATGAGCGTTGACATAGACATATATGGTATGTCTTTTCTGATTTTTAAAGTGATATCAAAAATATTTTATTCAAACAGACTCATAACATGCACACGTCCTGTAATTTTTCAAAAAAATTTACCTTCATTCTTTGTAAAAGGAAAGCTTTGTCATTGTAAATGCTAGTGATTACATATGTTTTGTCCACTATGCAACATTTTGTTATTTAGGTTTTTTCATCACTGAGTAAGCATTGGATTTATATAAAGTTAACATTTTATAATCTCTATTACTACTTTTTAACATGACAGGTTATGATATAGTTAAGAAACTTCAAATTATTTATTCTCATTAGAAGTCACCTTTTCTCAAGAATGATTCAATGCATGCTAATGATTAGAAAAATTGACTATATTGGTATTTGAATGTGTTACTTACATTGTCTTTAAATAGCTAATTACTAGGATACTAATCTACTTCTAAGACTATTGGGCTAAGGTGTTTTTATCATTATGAACTGAAAACTGGTCAAATATAGAATATTACTTTATCCAATTTAAATTTAAATATTAATTGTGAAGTGTTTCATCCATTTCTTCTAAGTAGGTTTCTATTTCCTGAGTAGTCAGTAGATGGCAGGCTTGTATCACGTACAGTTTGAATTTAGTATGGCATACTTATTTGTTATGGTAATATGAATACCCACTGACAGGTGTTTTTGTTGTCTTTGTGACAACGAAATACAAGAAAATAGCTCATATTTTATTTCTAAATTCAAATAAAATTATTTGTTGAATGAGCTTAAGAGCTATATAACTAGATGTCCTAATGATTTTTTGGTTTACATTTTTTAAAAACCACAACCAGAGAAACACTAACATTGGCAATTACAATAGGATTTTACTGCAATTCTAAAACTTGAAAAGTAAATATTAAACAATTTCAGAAAAAAGTACATTATAAAGTGAATCCACACAAAGCATATATATTTTTCAAATTTAACATAAAATACATAAGAAACAACTTCTTTGAGAAAAATATGTAATATGAATGCTCACAATTTTTGAAAGGTCTGTTTGAAACCTATATGTTGCTATTGTTCATTAATTCAACCTGACAGTCCATACACAATGGGATGGTTTGAGGGAAGGTGCTATTTGATGTCTATGTCATACAATAACAACACTTCATATGATATAGTACATCACATGGCATGTTTCTTATCAGCATGACAAAAGTAATCTCTTCCGCCAACTGTAGCATGTCTGAAAGACAGCAAATTATATCTTCCAAGATTAAATGCCTCTATCCTAAAGCTTATTTAAAATAAAATTACTTCTCAAAAAATCTCATTGCATAGGTTATGTTACTGTGAAAGAAGGTAAATTTAGTAACAACATCATGCCCTAAATGTAACTCAGGAAGTAGCAATATTCTGTTTTTTTTTTTTTTTTTTCATTTCCAAACGAAATGAGTTACAAAGCTAGGTGCATGCTGGAGGACATGAGAACAGCTAGACAGATTTGCTGTGGACAATATTACTGTGCTCTAATATTCTTTTTGCAGTGATTCCAGGTCAAGATAGTGGCCAAAGAGGAAGTTATAAAGCAGACTAGGAAATTCTCCTAAATATATCTCCAACACAGTAAACAAGAGATTAGGAAACTTGTCCTTCATTCAATTACACCTGGTAAACTTTTTACATTTCCCATTCTGTTTTTTTGCCTGTGATGTCTGAGTTGAATTACCTTTGCATAGACTTTGAGGAAAAATTTTCCTTTGTATTGCAAACTGATTTAACAATTATTAGTACAGAGAAAAGTAGCAATGATTTCCACAAGGCTGTTGGTTCTTTTTATTACCTCTTTTGCTTGTTTGTTTGTTTGTTTTGTGTGCTCTCCTGAAATTCAAAGTGCTTGCTGGAAAAGACTACATACATCCACTGTCAGCAGACAGAGGATCAGAATGCAGCAATCCTGGTGTAGTAATCATCTGTGCCCTCTATTCACACAATACACATGTATTATTACTATTGCTTTTACTGTTTATGATGTTTGGCTCAAAATTCATTTTATGTTCACTTTTCTGAAAGCTAGAAAAGTTAATATTCCTCTTTTCCAGTGAAAATCTTTAGTGGCTTTTTCCTGCCTACGATCTAAAATAACTACACATTTTGCCAAGCTGGTTTACTCTTTCAACAACCACCGCTATTTTTCTGTGTCCCCAGCCAGGTGAATGGAGTGGAGCAGTAAGAGATGCTGCTTCCAGTAGGTTTCCACCTCTCAATCCTTGCTATTCAAAATATGATCCACAGTCCAGCAGCTTTGGCATCACCTGGGAAATTGATGGAAATGCAGAGAAGTTCAAATTCCCACCACCGATATACTGAATCAGAAATATCTGCCCTTCAAGAAGATCCACTGGTGATAGTATGCATATTAAAGTTTGAGTAGCACCGCCATTCTATACCAGCTTGCAAAATGAAAGCGAGAAGAACCAAAACAAAGAATTAGCCAATTTGGATTTTCTAAAGTGCACTAAATGTCAAGCTCAAGAAAAGGTAGTAGAAAAGAAATTTGTCTTCTGCCAAGTTATTAGTGTGGAATCATCTACTCTATTTTGAGGTGACACAAGCCAACACCAGCACATTTTCAAAATCATCACTTTCTGGGAAATAAACTGACTTACCTAATTTAATAAATTTCGGTGAATAACAAGACTTACTCTCAGATACCAACATTTCCTAGCTTGCAAGACAATAGTTAAAGAAAGAAATTTATAGACATGGTTTAAAACACCTTCTAATGCAAAGTAGAAGATTTACAATCATGCTTCATTGACACATTCCAGTGTCCTCCTTTTATCCAATGATATCCAAAGAATTCTCTCATTGGAATTTTCAACTTCAGTGAAAATTCTGTGATGATCTCAAATATTGCTGCAGAAAATGTATAATTAATGGAGTGAAGTGGTTTGTAAGGAAACATTTTATCAGAACAAGTGAGGGTAAATGAACTAATCGAGTTTAATTCTATGCTTCAATTTCAAATACAATATGCAAATATCTACTCTGCAAAACCCTATAAAATGACTTTCTGAACTGTATTATTCTGGGTTTAATACAGTGATTAGACTAGGTCATCATTTCTGCATTGTCAGAAACTGTGCTATTTTGCAGTATTTTACAGTGATTATTTTATTCACTGTGTTATTATTTTAGCTTTGACATCAGGCACATTCTTTGATATTAAAATTGCATTTGATTAGCTTTTAACTTTCTCAGACATATTAATACATGATGATGGGTTTTAAGTCAATGAATGTATTCTTCTGTGTTATGGCCTATTTCATTGTTCTAATTCAAGTGTCAAAATTGCTATTTATTTGACAACTATCATTATCAAATATTTCAGAATGTGAGTTGCCATTATTCAAAGGAATAAATCAACAGACATTTATGTAACATGTAATGGTAAAAAGAAATTATTCATATTATAACATTTTATGATGTTTGGCTTAGAAGACTTGCTACAGATGTTATAGACAAACAAAAATGGTATGGTTAATGAAACAGGAGCCTGCTTTCAGATAGGTGACATGACATTTTCAAGGTCTCACAGCAATTTTGAATGAGCTAAGCCTCAATCATTGGTGAATTTCTTTAGTCTTTTTTTTTTTAACACTGAAATCAACTATGCTATTTTTAGCCCCCATTTTTTAAACTTGGATAATCAAAATGAGTTTAATAAAACCTTGTCAACCAAATATCACATTATGCATAATAAAACATATCTTGAAGGTTATAGTAAATGGAAAGATGAATCTGGAAAGCTGAGAGAATTAGAGGTCATGGCTCGATGTAAAATCACCATGGAAACAGCTTTCATGGCCAATTTGTGGGGAGATGTCAAAAGGCAGTAACCTGTGACTTATTTTTTTCCAAAGCCCTTTCTATGAAGGTTACAGGTTCTATATCTGCTTTCATGATGACATTTGTCTATGTTTTTGTAGGATTCTATTGTGACAAGCACAAAACCCTGCACCAAGTTGAACCTGTCCTTTGTGATGAGGCTGTTGAACAGAAGAGCAGCATAGCAGTCTGCCTATTCTTGCTCCACATTCAGCTAAATGCCAACTCCGATCCCTTTGAGATGTGAACAGGCTGAACCCAGGGATCGTGTCATCCCTCAGTATCCAGACTTCTTCAGAGAACCATGTGGTGAAACTTCTTGAGTAAGGTCATGTTCTTAGTCTATAGTATCAATTTTTTTTTTTTTTGTAAGCTAAAAGATATCTATGTCTCTCAGTATCTAAAAGCCTATTTAAAAATAAATATGTAGATTTGAATAAATAATAATTCCAGCTTATGTTTCCAAATTACAAAAATAATTTTAAAAGAAATTATAGAATTCAGATGTTTGTTTTGTATCATTATCTTACAGAGAGTAATTTTACATTGCAGCCTTTGTGACAAAATTGGATCATTTTTGGCTTTATACAAATAAACATATCAAATAAATTCTTTTTTTTTTAAGTGTGATATTATGTTTTACTAAAAAATAACTATTTTTTCTATATTTCATTTACTGAATAGAATAAGGAATTATGTTTAAAAACTTTAATGGTTACAAGTCATCAGCTTTGGATGTTTTATGATCCTATAAGTAAACACGCATGCATTAGTTTGTTCTCATCCTGCTATGAAGAAATACCCAAGATGGTAATTTATAAAGGAAAGATGTTTAATTGGTGCACAATTCCACATGAATGGGGAGACCTCAGGAAACTTACAATGATGGCAGAAGGGGAGGCAAACACATCCTTCTTCATAAGGTGGCAGGAGAGAAAAGTGCCAAGCCAAGGGGGAAAAGCCCCTTGTAAAACCATCAGATCTCATAAGAACTCACTATCATGAGAACAGCATGGGGGGACTGCCCCCATGGTCTAATCACCTCCCATGAGGTCCCTCCCCCAACATGTTGGGATTACAATTCAAGATGAGATTTGAGTGAGGATACCAAGCCAGGCCATACCATATCAAAGCAAAAGTTTTATTTCTAGAAATTATTCTATACATACAATATTTATTTATTTAGAAAATTGTTCATATTATGTGAATTTTTCCTAAAGACTGTGGTATTCAGCTTTATAGCCTTATAGATTTGGATAGAAAAACATGCGTCCTTGGATAAGGACTTACAAACTAAGACTTGATAGAATTTGCTTTTATGCAAATATACTGATAATGAATGATGCATAGTAAAGTAATATTGTGATATGTTCCATGGGGTTGTTTCTTATTATTTAACAAATGTGATTATTACAAGTACTACAATCTAACTTTTTGGTTCTTAATTTAAGTCTTCATCTCTAATTTGCCAATAGATTGACTTAGTCTAGAAGAACATTTTAAATCATGTTGACTAGACAACCTAGATATTTTCTAGATTTTTGGAAATTCTGGACTTTCTGTCCCACCATGACAATTATTTTTCTATTAAATCTAATAAGCAATTGTCTCATGAGATATTAAATTATTTCTATTCTTGATTTCAATTTATTTTTGCCTAAATGTGGAAGGTAGAACAAAATACTCCATACTTTTCACCCACAATTTATAGTTTAATATATTTTGAGTTTTTAAGGCTGCTTACCTTTCAATTAACATTAAGGCTAAGTATTACAGTGTAGTACAAGGATGAAAATTGGAAAACTCTGGAGAAAGGGAAGCTCTGTCCCAGCACTGCATATGCATTTTTTTATATACCCCCCAAAACTAGATTCAACTTTTAAAAGTTTCCAATTTCAAAAATAAATTGAAATCTACTTAGAACTTTGAAACATTGATCTTTTTAAAAAAAAATTTAAATGATAATCCAGTCCATAAGTTAAGTCTAATCTACTTTTCAGACCAAAAATGTATTTTATAGATATCAAGAGAAATTAGTATTATTTTTCCAGGATACATAGCCCCAAGAAATCCAAAACAAATACTCTTTTTAAAAAAGGACAACTTCAAAAAACTTTAGGTTCAAGGCTACATGTGCAGGTTTGTTATATAGGTAAATGGCACATCACAGAGGTTTGCGTACAGATTATTATGCCACCCAGATATGCTACCCATCACATAGTAGATTTTCCATCCTCCTCCTCCTTCCCACTACCCTCAAATAGGCCTCAGTGGCTGTTGTTCCCTTTTTTGTGTCCATATGTACTCAAGAGAACATTTTTTTTTTTTTTTTAACTAGAAAAAAAGAATTATACTTTTGCTTAAAATAGTCTAGTATTCACAAGGGAGAAGTAGCAAACACAAAGTTCTAACATATCAATGGAAAATTCTGTTGCATTTGAAATAGATATTTAAACCTTGATATAATAAAATAAAGAGGAGATATTAGCCAGCACTAATAATGAAATTTCCTGGTAAAGCATAAAGTTGCTGTCTGGACGCGGGGAGAGGACACAGATGACTAAGATGGCGCATTTCCGGGTTCTTCATCACCAACTTACCCGCACGCGGGAAAATGCAGCCCACACCCCGGGAAAAATACAGACCAACTGCGCAGGTGCAACATGGCGTCAGATGGAGGAAACCGAAACTTACCTGGCCGCACCTACAGAACACCCCCGACACACCTGTGTCCCGCCTATTGCCCTCCCACTCCCAAGCCTTAGACAGAAAAGCCGCTCCCAGCAGGCGCGTAGCGTGAACTTCCTCGGCACCTCCTCATATGCGGACCTAGGAACCTCGCCCAATAACGCGGGAGCGACTTCCTCGGCCTCCACCACCGAGACCGGTGAACCTCGCCCTTTCTTCCTTCAATTGGCTAGCTAATAAAGTTTCTTTTTACCTTGCCTACTTGCCTTTTCCTCTGGCGCCTGGTCTGGTGGTCGCATAAAACAAATCAGTTGCCTCATTGAATTAGTGTGGGTTTGAAAGGATTGTGACAATAACCACTTCACACATTTAAAAGACCCATTGAAGAGCATTATATGTTCTTTAAAAGGGTCATCAGTGAGGTGATAGCAGTTTATTGTTGCATTTCACTTAATATTTATTATCTATACAGCCATTTGAATAGAAATTCATTTGAAAATTTTAATGTGAATATAAAAAGTCTTTACCATAACTTAAAGTTTTTGAATGTGCTATATTATATAAATTTGTCTTAAAAACTTTACATTATTTTTGCAAAGATTTTCGTTTAATTAAATTTTATAAAAGTAACCAAGTGATCTCTCTCTTTTTTTTATTTTTTTTTGAGACAGAGTCTCACTCTGTTACCCAGGCTGAAGGGCAGTGGTGCAGTCTCAGCTCATTGCAACCTCTGCCTCCTGGGTCCAAGCAGTTTTTGAGCCCAGCCTCCTGAGTAGCTGGGATTACAGGCATGTGCCACCATGCCTGGCTAATTTTTGTATTTTTAGTAGAGATGGGGTTTTGCTACGTTGACCAGGCTGGTCTCAAACTCCTGACCTAAATTGATCTACCCGCCTCAGCCTCCCAAAGTGCTGGGATGACAGGTGTGAGCCACCATGCCCGGCCCAAAAGTAACCTCTTTATAAAAGAAAAGTTAAACAAATATATTGAGTTGACAGAATGACTCAAATAAGGAAACTACTTCAAGTAACTTTAAAATACAATAATTTTACTTGGGTCTTTGTTGTGATTGCCCAAAAAATGGGAGCAGAGTTGTCTAAACTAATTTCAGTATTACATTGTTAGTAGTGTTGTGGAATTATTTTTCTGAGCTAGCAAAAAGTAATAATGTTGGAGTCTATGTAGTGTGAAAAGAAAAAAATACTGATTACACCTATGGTTCTGAATTTAAATTTAATTTTACACTTGAACTTTTAACATATTTTAAAACATAATATTTATTTCTAGCATTAAAGAGTTCTAGAAACATTGACCATCCCAAAAGCAATAAGTACTGCTAGAGTCCATATTGTAGCATTTAAATATCATTACTCACTAAAGAAACCAAGAATTTTTAGATTTTAGATATGAGCATGAAGTGCACAAAACTGTCCTGGAACGTCCTTTCATATTTAAAATAAGATGTATAGACGTTTACAAGGGTCCAGTCAAAAGGATGCAGGAACCAAATTGAATAGCTTATCACAGGCCAAAGTTGAAAACATTTAAACATAAATCTGGAGAACAAGTAATGGTTTCAAAAACATAAAATGTTTAAATCCATGAAGTCATACTAGCACTCCAAAACAAACATATAAGGATAAAGAAACTGTGGTACATGTACAACATGGAATATTATGCAGCCATGAAAAATAACAAGATCATGTCCTTTGCAGGGACATGGAAGGAGCTGGAGTCCTTATCCTCAGCACACTAAGGAAGGACCTGAAAATAAAATATTGCACGTTGTCACTTATAAGTGGGAGCTAATGATGAGAACACATGGAAAAAGGGAGGGGAACAACACACACTGGGGCACATAGGAGGGTGGAGAGCAGGAGGAGAGACAGGATAAGGAAAAATAACTAATGGGTATTAGGCTTAATACCTGGGTGATGAAATAATCTTTACAACAAACCCCCACAACACAAGTTTACCTATGTACCAGACCTGCACATGTACCCCTGAACTTCAAATAAATGTTAAAAAAAAAAAAAAAAAAAAAAAGAAAAGAAAATCTCAGCACTGCCTAGAGAGGTGGCAGCCATCTCCTAATTGGCACCATGGCTGCACTCAGACCCTGCACAAGATCGTCAAAAAGAGAGGACCAAGAAGTTCATCTGGTGCCAGTCAGACGATATGTCAAAAATAAGCGTACCTGGTGATAACCCAGAAGTATTGACAACACGGTTTGTAGAAGGTTCAAGGGCTGGATCTAGATGCCCTAAATATGGAAGCAACAGAAAACAAAACACATGCTGCCCAGTGGCTTCCAGAAGTTCCCGGTCCACAAAGCCAAGGAGCTGGAAATGCTTCTGATGTGCAATAAATCTTAATCTGCTGAGGTTGCTTACAATGTTTCCTCCAAGAACCACAAAGCCATCACAGAAAGAGCAGCTCAGAGTGCAGCTGGCCATCAGAGTCACCAATCCCAATGCCAGACTGTGCAGAGAAAAAAATCAGTAGACACATCATGTGCACATTTTATTTTCATTTAAATAAAACCATCAAAACAGGAGGAAAAAAAAACCCTTCATAGGGTAATTTCAGGAAACCAATTCTCATTGTTTTTGGAAAATAGTATATAAAATTAAAATTACTATTCCTTTAGTTACCAACTAGTGATTTAAAAAAGTTTCTTCATAGATATTTACGAACTAATAAATGAAGAAGGAATAATAAAATATTACCATTATTCAAGCTTTTAAAAATAATGGGAATAGGGGGAATCAACTTTTATTTTTCTTTCCGTAGGTCGCGAAAGGAGAAACAACTATACATTTTGTGACACTGAAGAGAAATGTACAAGAGTACTACTGAAGAAGTTCAGCCAAAAAAAAAAAAAAAAAAAAAAGCCCAGTGTTATTCTTATCAAGCCTGTATATCCAGTTTATAGGAAATATAAGAGACAGACACACATGTTAAATGGCAACACTAGAATGTAATACACAAAATCCAGACTTGAAAATGCTATAAAATATGCAAAATGATGTTTTAAGAACAATATTAGAAGAAAATTGAGTTTGTGGGAGAATTTACAGTCTTTAAATAATATATTAATTACAATGTATGAACTCACTTTGTTTCATGATTCAAACAACAAGCTGGTTAAAAGTTTAAGAGAAAAATCCATCATGATATTGACCTGAGAATTAAGGTGATAAAGTGATTGTTAAAAAATGAAATATACTTGGGAGGCTGAGTCAGAAGAATCCCTTTAACCTGGGAGGTGGAGGTTGCAGTAGGCTGAGATTGCGCCACTGTACCACAGCCAAGGCAACACTGTGAGACTCTGCCTCAAAAAAAAAAAAAAAAAAAAAAAAGAAAGAAAGAAAAGGGAAGCAAGGAAGCAAGGAAGGAAGGAAGGAAGGAAAGAAGGAAGGAAGGAAGAAAGGGAAAGAAAGAAATGTGGATTTTTATGAAAAGACATCTTTGATAAAATGAAAACATTAGAGTGTGAATTGGGTGTTTGATGATGGATGTTTTATATCATGAGATTATTGTTAAATTTATGTGTTATAACAGAATGAGGATTATATTAAAAACATTGCATTTATCAGAAATTGATACTTAAGTATTCATGAGTGAAATGAAAATATGTTTACTGTTTAAAATAACCCAATAAAAGAGAAAAGAACGTATAGTTAAAATTATCCAATTTTAAATTGGATTCTTTGAAATAACCCAACTTTAACTTTTAAAAAGTTAAAAAGGAATACAGAGAAAATAAAGAAAAAAATAAGATAGTACAGATGATATAAATAAAACAAAGACAAAATATTAGTTGCTTTTGAAGCTGGGTGATGTGCATATGGGAAGTTCTTTTTATTATACTGTTATATTTGAGATTATCTATGCTAAAAAGTAAAACACCAACAAAACAAAAAACCTGTTCATGACACTGTTCATTTCACAGATTATGATTTAATTGATCTGAGATGGAACCCAGCCAACTATTAGTATTTTTTTTGTACGTTGGGCTTCTAATCTGTATCCAGTGTTGAATATAACTCAGGATAAAATAGATGCAAGCAAGGCTCTAGTTATGCTTCATTTGTTTAATTACAAAATTTAATTCAAGTTATGCAATTGTAAGACTAGTACAGGGACATCTCATGTACCTTTTACTCAGTTTATCTCAGTTGTAATGTATTGCAAAACTATAGTATAATGTCACAACCAGGATATCAACATTGATACAGTCAAGACAAATTTTTTTTCATTTTTTCATTTTTAATTTTTGTGTATACATAGTAGGTGTATATATTTATGGGGTAGATGAGTTTTTTGATACAGGCATGCAATGTGAAATACCACATTATGGAAAATGTGGTATCTGTCTCTTCAAGTATTTATCCTTTGTGTTACAAAAAATCCAATTACACTTCTTTATTCTTAGTTATTTTAAAATGTACAAGTAAGTTATTATTCACTATAGTTACTCTGTTGTGAAATCAAATAGTAGGTCTTATTCATTCTCCTGTTTTTTCTTGTACCCGTTTAACACAGAACATTTTTATCACACTAAGTATTCCTCATGTTGCATTTTTATAACCACCCACTCATCTTTATCCTCAAGCCCTGGCAACCACTAATCTGTTCTCAGTTTCTATAATGTAGTCATTTAAAAATAGTATATAAATTGAATAATAAACCATGGTAAGTTTTTTTCAGAATGAGGCTTTTACTTAGCACAATACTCTGAATAACTGTCCAGGTGGATTGATCTTTTTTCTCTTTCAGCATTTGAAAACATGTTGTGCTACTTCCTTCTGGCCTTTATGGTTTCTAATGAGAAATCTGCTGCTATTCAAATTGTTCTTTTTTCCCACCAGTAAGGTATCTTTTCTGTCCTGCACACCCCCAACCACCTCCCTGGCCTGATTTCAAGATTTTTTTCCTGGTCTTTAGTTTTCAAAAGTTTGACTATAATGTATCTTTCTTTGAGTCACTGTTTGGGATTTGCACAAGTTTTTAAATCTATAGGTTTAGATGTTTTAGAAAAGTTTATCTATTATTTCCTTGAGCATTTTTTAAATGTTATCCTCTTTCTGCTCTCCTAGACCTCCAATGACATGAATGATCAATTTTTTGTTTTGGTCCTAGAGACCCTTAAAGCTCTGTGCATTTATTCTGGTCTATTTTTCTCCCTTTTGTTCAGATTCAGTAAATTTTAGCTATTATTTCAGTTCTAAAATTTCAACTTAGCTGTACTTTTTTTCCTCTATTTATTTTGTCTTCTAGTTAACTGATTTTCCCATTCTCTTCACTCTGTTCTGGAGCCCATTTGTTCAGTTTTAAATTTTAGCTATTATTTTAGTTCTAAAATTTCAACTTAGCTGTACTTTATTTCCTCTATTTATTTCTGAGACTTTCTATTGTTATTTCTATCGTTATTTTCTACAGACATTTCTCTTGTTACTTTCTATTGTTACTTTCTACATTTTTATTGTTACTTTCTAGGTCATTTTTATTATTACTTTCCATTGTTACTTTCTCTATATAATAAAAGTCTGACTGCATATTATGATGTTTGACTGCTGACAACTTTGAAAGCCTCATTTTTTAAGCCTCACTTCTCCTTCTTTCCATTCCTCCTCACCTTTGGGTAATTTAATTTAATTCAATTTAGTAGGAAGGCTGTATGTTCCCTTCTTGGGGACTAGCAAGATACTTAAAGCACAAAAGCTCTGCCCTCATGTGAGAATTTTCACCTTGATCCCACCTTTGCTTTAATAAAAACCCAAGCCAGTCTCCTTGGAGGCAGTTAGGGGGAAGGTTTCCAGGATGCTTGAGTTAAAGGGAAGGCTATAGGTAAGGTTAAGTAAAATTATGGCATCTTATGTGATATGTTTAGGAAGCGTATTTGGCATTCTATAGTTGGAATTACAGATGGGAAGAGAATAGGAAAGTTGGAAGTTTTTGGCCAAGTTTAATCTATTATGGGCAGATTCTGCAGTAATTTTGTGTTGACTTTCTGGACTAGTTGCTGTAGAGGTTGTAGGTCAAAGTGTTATAGTCGTATATGGTTTGGCCATTGTCCCTTTGTGTATCCAGACTCTCAAATCTAGTTTAATATAACTTAGACAAGTATGGTACTCAGGTATCGTTCCTTGAAAATGTACTTAAATATACCTTCTGACTATTAAAAAGGTGTTCAAATAATGAATTTAAGAAAAGATAGGCTGGGCACGGTGGCTCACGCCTGTAATCCCAGCACTTTGGGAAGCCGAGGCGTGTGGATCACGAAGTCAGGAGATCAAGACCATCCTGGCTAACACGGTGAAACCCCGTCTCCACTAAAAATACAAAAAATTAGCCGGGCGCGGTGGCGGCCGCCTGTAGTCCCAGCTACTCCGGAGACTGAGGCAGGAGAATGGCGTGAACCCGGGAGGCGAAGCTTGCAGTGAGCCAAGATCACGCCACTGCACTCCAGCCTGGGCGACAGAGCGAGACTCCATCTCAATAATAATAATAATAATAATAATAATAATAATTTTAGCAGGGCGTGGTAGCGGGCGCTTGCAGTCCCAGCTACTCGGGAGGCTGAGGCAGGAGAATGGCGTGAACCCGGGAGGCGGAGCTTGCAGTGAGCCAAGATCGTATCACCGCACTCCAGCCTGGGAGACAGAGCAAGACTCCATCTCAAAAAAAAAAAAAAAAGAAAAGAAAAGATAAACTATGATATAAAAGAAATGGTAGTATACATTGAAATTAGTCAAATATGGAATTGTATAAATTATTCTCCAAATTTGGATAGAATAAAGTGAAATTAATATTGAAAGCGACTGTGCATTATAAAATGTTAAGAATAATTACTTTCAAAATTTTATATTTTATATACAGAAACCAGAAATGTGGGAAAAGAAGAGAAAGTAAATGTATGCTAAATATTTCATTTTATTTTGGAGGAGCTAAAATATATTTGTTAATTTCTAATGTTGATAATTAAATAAATATTCTGCAATTAAAAACTTTAAACTACCCAAGTAGACTAAAAACTCAATACATCTAATAAATTGGGGGAAAAATAAAACCGTAGTTCCACATAACACACCCACAAACCAAAACCAACTTATCTTTCAAAAATCATGCAAAAATATTTAAAGATAGGTATAAAAAGAAACATTAAAGTAGACTAGAAAAAGGTCAATTACATCAGTTATTATAAATTAAGACTTTATTTGCTTCATTTGATATCTAAGAGTAAGTTTTTTAAAGTAAACTTCTGTTAAAGGAAAATTTCAAAGAAACTAAAATCACTTCTCTCATACAAATATGAAGTGTACATGTGTTAAAATTTTTATTTAACTCGTTATTAATGAGAGAATCAGTAAGATGTTACAACCAGTTCAAAAGAAAATCTTAAAACAGACATTTATAAATCAGGAATTTTTTTGCATTTAATTAAAAAAAAAATCCTGCTGCTTCCACTGTGAGTGAAGGGAGTCGACTGAATCTTTAACTAACAGAATTTATTTGAACATTTGTAGAAAATATTATTTTTCAATTCTATCAGTTATTTACAATTTAAGGCGTTGTAAAATATTTCAATGGCTATGAAAAAGTGTAGTCTCCACAGGATCAGACTGGATAACTCTTAGAAGGATTTGTTCTTAAAAATGCATACGTGGCCGGGCGCGGTGGCTCATGCCTATAATCCCAGCACTTTTGGAGGCCAAGACAGGTGGATCACAAGGTCTGGAGTTCGAGGCCAGCCTGGCCAGGATGGTGAAACCCTGCCTCTACTAAAAATACAAAAATTAGCCACGTGTGGTGATGGGTGCCTGTAGTCCCAGTTACTCAGGAGGTTGAGGCAGAAGAATCTCTTGAGCCCCGGGGGCGGAGTTTGCCATGAGGGGAGATCAGTGAGACTCCCTTCTGTGTGTGTGGGGGGGGGGGGGGCGGGAGGGAAAGCATATGTTTCCCTAGAAGCAGAATTAGTTTTCTACACTGCTGAAAAACTCATGAAAGGTAAAAATAATAGTATTTATTTAACATTACTCTGTGCAACTACGCAAGATGATTATTACGTATTAACACACTGATGCTCAGAGTAACTGTGTTTCGGGTGGAGGGTGGCAGGAGAGAGAAGCTAACATTTTAGTATATTTCTAAGCATATTAAACCTAATATCTAAAAAGTATAAGTTAGTGGTAAGAAATTCAGAACAGCTTTAGAGTGACATTTGATCCACAGATACAAATTTTAGAGTAAACTAGTTTGTAGTGATTTCTTTATTTTGGAAATTTTGCTTAGAACATCTTTCTTTGGTTTCACTATCTGGGCTGTCTCAATGACTGGTCCCCTGCCCTAAAGCCTGGAAACCTCCCACTGGAAATCATGTTGCTGAGGCTTATACTATACATCTAAGTATTGACTGTCTTATCTTCCTTATGCACTTGACATACAAGGAAGAGCACTTAGGGAACTAAAAATGCCATCCCCTATTCTCATAACCACATACACATTTTGATGGTTTTTTTTTTTTTATTTGTCATTTTCAGAGATTCCTTGTTGTCAAATATGGTCAAGAGTGACTAAACTCATCTTGTTCTATGTCAGTACTTAATATTCTTAGATCCTATTTGACTTAACACACTAAGATTAAACTTGACGATGATGAACTTTACCTAAGTTCAGTGTCCCCAGTAAACAGTGAAGGTTAATCCTTAATCCCACCCCCAAATTTTTATTTTCTAAAGTTTGTCCCCGACTTTTTGTGCTGTGGGGAAATGATTTGCTGCAAGGAATCACCCTTGCCCTTACATCTCACATAAGATTCACAGGTGACTTCCTTGACATAGACACTCTAAATTCCCATTTTTGATCTCATAAATGATTAACTCAACTGTTTTTTGTCTCCACCCTGAAACTAGGTAGACATTGAGAAAATGAATAACAAATAGACAATGGTCAGACACCATACAAAATAGAATATCTGATCAATAATCTGCATACAACTAGCCTAGGAAGCCAACATAGTAACTAGTCCACGAAGACGATTTTAATCTATAAATCAGGTTTGAAGGAAGTCAGACTCGCTCTAGCACCTAGTCAAGAATCTAAAGGAAAACCCTCATAACAATTAGTCCCACACAGCCAAGACTTGATTAGTAACTGACAATTTCTCTAACTATTGTCCCCACATCCAACTTAGGACCAAACAAGGCATAGTCAAATATATACCCCTAACAAATCACATAGGATGTCCCACTTCTAATTAGTCTGTCTGCACCTTCCCCATGCCAACAGCCTCCAGTTATGTCCTACCTGAAGTCCTCCCTCTTTTCCATCATAAAGCTTTCCCACTACCTTATCTGCCTTTGAGTCTCTGCCAAGTGCAAATGATGGTTAGTGGCTCACTCACTTCCTACAGCAATCTTTGAATAAATAGCCTTCCTTTATTCTTATTTAAGTGGTCTTTGTTTATTTCCACAGCAAAGAGATAAACATTTCTTGACTCAGATTCTTCCAATTTACAAAAACCGTCTCAACTGTAAAATCACCCCATCTATAACTTGCTACTCCTCTCTCTCTAAAAGTAAAGCAAAACCACCATACTAATACACTCTGATATTTTGGACAGCTGAGCATCTGGGGTGCTCTTCTTATTGCAATAGCTTGAATAAAATAATTTTCTACTTTCTCATGAACAGTATATTCTTTCTGTAACCTAAATTGATATTTGCATAATGAATTGGAAAACATCACTACTTTAAAAAAAATCATGCCAACTTTATTTAAATGTTTAAACACATAAAGGAGGGAGGAAAGAATAAAGAAAGGAAAGTAAGTAGGAAGAAGAAAAAGGAGCCAGGAGGGAGGGAAGAAACTGGGAGAAAATGGCAGGGAAATAATGTTCAATTCTCTAAAACAAGGAGTTCATACGTGTCTAAACCAAAGATAGAAAAGAACATTGAATGTATAAATATCAATGATATACTCTGTGAGAATTCTGTCTCGGTCCAAGTAGAATTTTCTCTGTATTTAAAGAACGTACGAGCAATAGCTTCTGTTTTCATTTTATTTGGGGGCACAAATTAAAGTTGAATATTTTCTTCAAGAAGATATCAATTCAGGTTAGAATTAAGAATAGGTGGGTAGTTAATTCTAAAATTTTTGTACCAATGTATTAATCATTTACCAAGTGTAGAAGAAAAAATAATTGAGGCTGTCATTGCCCACATTTACTACTGATTTATTCGATTTACCCAATAAACCATTTTTTAAGCAACAACTATGTGTCAGGCAATGTACTTGGAGCTAGAAATTCAAGATGAATAAGGTATAGTTATGTCTGTTCCCAAGAAACTCACACTTCAGTTCTGAAGATAGACTTGGAAAAAGGTAACTAAAAATACAGTGTACATTTCATTGTTTCTTATTTTAGAGTATTTTATGCTTTTTGCTGTTACTTTCCTTTTCTGTTGAAAATGCCTCTTTATTTTATCATTTTTATGAAGTTAAAATGAGTACTTATCTCTACATATAGAACTACCAACTCATATTTCAAAAGGATCACCAAAAAGGAAACATTTTATACTAAAGAGAAAACTCTTTTTATGCAGTTGGACATTGTGGTTCAAGTATTTATAAATTCATTAGGATTATCATTCAGACACACTATTATCTTTTCAAAATTTGTAACATTCTGTCAACAATAACACTGGCATACAATTCTCAAGTACATTGTATTTCTTGTGTTTAAAACACTAACCTCCCTGCTAATACTCTTGACTTTTAGAGATTTGTTTCATTTAGGTTTGATGAACTTGTTTTTTGTTTTTTTTTTTTTTTTTTGAAAGATGCTGGTTTTTTTTTCTGTCTGTAGTTCATATTAAATTGTCAACTACATTTTTCAAGACTATGTTATCACCAATAGTAGCTTCTTTTACTGCTGAATGATTATAATCAGCTGATCACTTAAACTCTGTGTCACTTGCTCTGCAATGTTTCATGTCTTTAACAAAATGCATCTTTTTAAGCAAGATTTATAAATAAATAACATGTGCCAGTTATCAACAACAATGAAATTCTTAAGTAGTATGTTTGATAAATAGGCCTTGATTATGAGAAACACAATCTAATTTTTTGCAGCCTACTGAGAAAATTATTATTAGATGTGGTAAAAATCTCTACCAAGCATTCAGTTCAGAGCAATGAAAATCTATATTTCAGCAGTGAATACATTCCATTTAATATTTCCTTCCCCTTTCCTCCCCTCTATTTTCCTTAATCAAAGGAAAAACACTTTTAAAAGTCATCAACAGTTTCTGTGAAACTTTCTAAGGAAAGTTTATTGAATTCCTTTTTGTTAAACTGCTCTCAGCAAGTAAACATCGGCACCTACTTCCAGTTACAGTAACATCATAATAACATTGCTTATCCCTGGTAACCTCTAGGTTCATGTGTCTCTAACTGTCTGGGAGGGGGAAAAAAAGGAGAAAGAAAAACCTCTCAATCTGGATCCATAGATAATTGGCAAATGGCAAAAGGGAGACTCAATTAACTCAGATTATTAACAGAGACATGCTACATCTGGTCATGGCTGAGTCTGCTTGTCTGGAAACATCTATCAAATAAATGATTAAAATCAAGACCCGGCAGTACCCTACAACTTAAAGTATAATAATAATAAATAAATTAAAAAAAAAAAAAAAAAAAAAAAAATGATTAAAATCAAGAGCCGGCAGATGTGCATCTCTTCATACATGACCCTGTTTCTCTAATGTAAGAAAATATACTTAGTTTCATCTGAGAATTTTTTCTTCTTAATTATAGAACTCAAAGACAGGATTTGGAAAATGGAAAATAACCTGGAAAAAGACATCTGTACATGTTTATTTAAGTTCTCCCCCTTGCCTTTTGCCTTCGCTGCACTAAAATGGTGTAGAATGAGAAACAATCTGTATTCTTGCCTTTTGCTTACAGCCCTGAAGGAAAACCTGCTGGGATTGGCTGCAGATGGTTTCATTGCGAGAGAAGAATGTGCCTCTTTTTGGCTGCCTGTTCTGTATGCATGATCAAGCCCCAGTCAAAGCTTCATGTGCCTCATTAACTGCGGGACAGGAAGAAGTATGATGCTCCCAAAATACATGCCCTTTTCCCTTTTCTCCAGCTAAGGCCAATATTATGAAAAGGAAACCATTCAGAAATTAGAAGATTATATGCTGTTAAAAAAATTTTGTACAGCCAAACTCAGTCTCCCTTTATTGACTTAACAGTGAATAGCTGAAAAAAGTTATTAAAGTGGCACATTAGCTCACACGGACTTGTTTACTTCAAAGTGAATAATACTGGAAAGGGAAATGAACCATCATCTCTCAGCACTCTGAGCATGAAATACATAAGGTACTTAGATTGCATGATGTAAAGTCAAAAAGAGCAATTGTTTTGAGAAAACGAGAGTGTTAAATTATCTTAAAGCAAGCCTCTATTTGCACAGGGAAATTGTGCATTAAAATATTTACTAAGTATGATTTTTCCACTTTAAGAGGCCTAAAGCAAACCAAATTTGCTTAGAGTTTCTGAACTTAAAGCATATTTTTAAATTATTTACATGAAGATAATTACCATTTATTGAACTCTTACCATAAACAGATGCTTTACATTTATATATAACTTTATATCTCCAATAATATAGCAAAGTCATTATGATGATCCTACAGTCAGAACTTAAACAAAATGTTAAGTACCTTGTTCAAGATTCCTTCAAAACAGTCAGGGATAAGTAAGCCAAGGCTTTCTCCTTTAGGCTGATGAAAATCACCTTCTCTGCTGCATACAAGTTCATGGAGGGTAGAGATCAAAGCAAGCTAGAGAAGAGTTTGGGACAGATAATTTCCAAGCACTCTTCCTCTTCAGAGTAAAATTTTAATTTGAATATTTAGAATAATCAGTTTGTTTAAGTGGTAGGCCAAGGGCAAAGATAAATAGTTATCCTTCCCATTTGGAATTAGAAGCTTTGTTGTTAGATAAAATAATGTTCATATTTATTATTATTTTTATTGATTTTTAATCAAAATCATATAACATACCTCAAATAGAAAGTAAAACAAAAGAGCTAATGATTGAATGAAGTGGTCTACATCCCAGTTCCATTCCCCAGAGAAAAATACTGTTTTGTTTTGTTTTTTTCTCTGTTGTCAAGCCTGGAGTGCAGTGGCATGATCTTGGCTCACTGCAACCTCCGCCTCTCAGGTTCAAGCAATTCGCCTGCCTCAGCCTCCTGAGTAGCTGGGATTACAGGCGCATGCCACCACGCCTGGTTAATTTTTGTATTTTTAGTATAGACGGAGTTTCACTATGTTGATCACTCTGGTCTCAAACTCTTGACCTCGTGATCCACCCACCTCGACCTCCCAAAGTGCAGGGATTACAGGCATGAGCCACCATGCCCAGCTTCATCCTCATGGTTTAGTTCCCTTGATGTATTAAATAATGTTTATTAATTGTATGTATTGATTTACTATTTTAGATAATATCTGTTTTCTTACTGCTGAAATACATGATAAATTATATGACATATAATACCCCAAATCTCTTTTCCACCTCCTCCCAAAATGTTGATAGTTATTATAATCTGTTCCACTGAAAAAGGCTTTTCTGTAATATCAATTGGTTCACATGATATTGGTAAATAGGGAAATTATGTTAGTAAAAATGTAGAACTTGTTTATATTTTTTTCCTAGGAAAGGGGAAATAAAACAGAAGTAGAACTATAATTTCAAGGGAAAAGAGCACTCTGTTTTCTTCCATACAATCAAGTATCCCTTTCAGCTCTATTTTAAGAAAATTATTTTTGAATATCTATATGTAGATATTTTCTTGGTTCCTCAAATCATGGCAGGTTGCTCTTCTTGTATCCCAAACTCCCCTTCTGTCTTCATGCCTTTTGACCATGAAACAAGTATTTCCAATCTATTGCTTGTGTACATTTTTAAATACCCCCTGGGGAAGCCTCCAGCCTGGGCTCTGTTATTTCCCAAGGTACTGATCATTGTTTTTTTTAGTGCTCAGGGTAGTTGGATGATTTTGACTTGCCATGGTCCTGTTTTTTCCCCTCCTACCTTGTCATTTTTAAAGAGTGCAGTTTTGCAGAACAAAAGCTTATTTACAAGAAAACAGATATTGTGATAGGGCAGAAAGTCCTACATTTTTAGGTGTGTTTTGCTTAACTTCTCTCATGCTTAACAATTTGAAAATGTGATATTATACTTAAATCTCTCATTTTTTTGTCCTAACAAATGTCACCATCATTCCCTCATTCTCTCTTGCTTTGGCTATTGGATATTTGGCTCCCTTCCATATTCCTCAAACTTACCTACCCCTTTTTACCCCCTTATGTTGCCTCTGATCTACCTTTCTTTCAGTGTAGGTAAACTTTATTCACTTCTCTATGTTTTGTTTATATGCAGATTCTAAGCTTTGTAAACATTAATTGATTTGTATTATCATACAACCACACTATGCTGAAAGACTAAAATAATCATTTAGGCTGTGATTACATTGTTTTCTTTGTGGTTCCAAAGTTATGACCAATTTGCACAAAAATGGGAATATTTCTGGCCTAAAGTTCATATGTATTCTCCTTTGTATATTCAATAAATTCTTCAAGTCAGTGTTGTTTATAGCTTGTGTCATATTTCGAATAAGGTTTTTCAGTTTTTTGTTTTCATTTATTTTCCTTTTGTGTTTGTTTCTGTTTGTATATTCATGTCTTACGAATTTCCAAATACTGCTTTCCTTTTTTTTCTGGAGGTAGTTTGAATATTTTATTAGATTTTTTGTGAAATCTTTTTCACTACTTTTTATTTTCTCACCTTTATTCAGGTATGATTGACAAAATTGTATATAAGTCATACAACATGATGATTTGATATGTGTATACATTGTAAAATAATTACCACAGTCAAATTTTTTAACACATTTCTTATCCCTCATAGTTACCATGTCTATGTGTGGGTGGGTGTGTGTGTGTGTGTGTGTGTGTGTGTGTGTGTGTTTGATAAGAATGCTTAATACTACTGTCTTAGCAAATGGTAAAGTATACAATGCAGTATTATTAGCTATAGTTACCAGGCTGTATATTAGATCTACAGAACTTATTCATCTTATAACTGAATGTTTGTGCCTTTTGACCCGCATCTCCTCATTTTCCCTGCTCACTCCCCAGACTCTGGCAACCACTGTTTTCCTCTCTATTTCTATGAATTCAACTTTTTTAGATTTCACATACAGGTGAGATCATTCGGTATTTGTCTTCCTCTATTTTGTTTTTCATCTAGCATAATGTCCCCAAGTTCATCCATGTTGTTGCAAATGGCTGGATTTTCTTTGTTTTAAGGCTGAATATTATTGAATTATGTGTGCATATACACAGATACACACACACACACACACAAGCACATTTGACGATTGTGAATAATGGTATAGTGAACATGAGACAGAGGTGCAGATATCTCTTTGAGACATTGATTTCATTTCCTTCGGATGTATACCCAGAAGTAGAATTGCTAGATCATATTGTAGTTCTATTTTTTAAATTTTTTGAGGAAACACCATACTGGTTATCATAATGGTTGTGCCAATTTACAAATTCCCACCAACAGTGTACAAATGTTCCTTTTTCTCTACATCCCATCTGTGTTTTTTCCTCTCCCTCTCTCTGTGAGATTCCATGATCAATCTTAGCATTTTGCCTACTATATATTTTGTTCTTTTTGATACAGTACATTCTGATTTGATACATTATATTCTCTAAAAGATTACTTTGAAAACAAATCTCCTCAGTCATTATATGATAATTTTTTCCATGTACCTCATTGTTTTTTACGTTTCATTTGGCATCTAGTTCTCACATTTCACAATTATTTTCTCTTAAAATGGTGATTACTTGCTTCATGCTTTCTAGCATCCATTGTTAAGTGAAGCCAGATGATATTACATATGCTGATAACACTCCACTGAAACATTTTCCCTATATTCAACCCTGATTAGAATACCAAACCCAATATGTTTCAATTCTCACCCGATTTGTATACCTATCAAAGTCTGACACTGATTACCAAACTTTTCTTATTAAAACACTACCTTCTGTTGGTGTCTGTGGCAATATTCTCTCCTAGCCTTCCTCATAGCTATCTACCAATTCCATCTGTGTCGCTTTATGAGTGGTTCTCTGTAATGGATGAGGCAGTTCCATGCACAGACAGTTATCACTGTGTGTGTGTGTATATATATTGTGTATGTATACACAATAAGTATTATACATGTATTATATATATTCATTGTATATAATCCACTATATATGCTATATATACTATCTATATATCATATATACTATCACATATTATATTGTACATAATATATAGTATATCCACTATATATATCCACTATATATACTATATATAATATCCTATATATCTTAGATATACTATATATCATATCCCATATATACTATATATACTATCACACATATATAACATATATATCACAAACATATATATACTACATATATATATATATATCACACATATATATTTAAATACTGCCAAATTTATGGCTCCAACCCTCCAAATTCATATATTTTTTGCCCATTCTACATATCCCCTTGGAGATGTCAAAATAACCTCATATTCACCATGTCTAAAAGTTGAAGTTGTTTTCTACACACACACACACACACACAAGCATGCACTATATTACACATAATATGTTGTAAATTTAGGGTATTCTATCTCAAAGAATGATACTAAAATCCATCCAATTTCTTAAGCTAGACACTTAGAAAATATCCTTGACACCTTTTACTTTCTTACTTCCCTATCTAATCCATGACAAAATTCTGTGGATTTTACTTAATAAATCTCATTCGAGTATTTCACACTTCATCTACAGCTTTACCTTCTGGCTTAAGCTAACACCATGTCTCACTGGATCATTACAATGGCCCCAACCTATCTGACTCTCTCCAATCTACTATTCATTTGATAACCAGAATTTACTATTAAAAACTAGCAAATGTGGCTGGGAGCAGTGGCTCATGCTTGTAATTCCAGCACTTTAGGAGGCCAAGATGGGCGTATTACTAGGTCAAGAGTTTGAGACCAGCCTAGTCAACATGGTGAAACCCCGTCTCTACTAAAAATACAAAAGTTAGATGGGCGTGGTGACTCACACCTGTACTCACAGTTACTTGGAAGGCTGAGGCAAGAGAATTGCTTGAACCCAGAAGGCGAAGGTTGCAGTGTGCCAAGATTGTGCCACTGCACTCTAGCCTGGTCGACAGAGCAAGACTCTGTCAAAAATAAATAAATAAATAAAAAATAAAAAATGCAAATGTAATCATGTCACACCATTAGCTTAATATCTAACAGTCTTTTTAGTACAAAAGCAAAGTAACTGCGTCCTCCTAGGCGCCACAGCAGTCACCCAAGCTGTGGCTCTGGACCCAGGCATCTCTGCACTCTCAGGGCCCCAAGAAGCCCCTTCTGCCCCAGGAGGCTGAGAAGGGCTTGCTTCCCTTGCCTGGCCTTTTCCCGCATCCAGTGCCCACTCTAAACTCAGAGTAAAGTTGAGGCCAAACCTGGATGCTCTTGCAGTCTGGTCAGGTGTGCGTGCTCAGAGCAGTGCTGACACGTCAGCTCCAGTGCTGCTTCAGTCCCTTCTGGACTTTGGGTGCTGACGGCATTGGATGGAAGCCAAGTAGAGTTGAGGGCTGTTTGGCACAGGCCTACAGGTGTCCTTTAGTACAAACAGCCTGGGCAATGACGGCAGGCGGCAGGCAGGCTCCTGAGAGGAAAAGGGCAGGTCTCTAGTGAAGCTTCACCTTCAAGTCAGGGATGGCCTGAAGCCTGGGGCCAGGCTGACAGACCAGAATGGAAACTTACAGTGCTTTTTTCAGCCTCACCCATGGCCATCCATGAACCAATCAGCATGGAGTTCCTCCCCTCTGAAGCCCATAAAAACCCCGGATTCTGTCAGACGTGGAGAAACGAGGGACAACCTGCTTACAGAGAAGAGCTGCCCACTGCAGGTTCCCCTCTCTACTGAGAGCTGAACACTCATCAGGATGACCTGCCTGTGGAGAGGAACTACCCACTGTGGGTCTCCTCTGAGCTATACTATCCCTCAATAAAGCTCGTCTTCGCCTTACTCACCCTCCATTTGTCCACATACCTCATTCTTTCTGGATATGGGACAAGAACTTGGGACACACTGAATGGTGAGGCTGAAAGAACTGTAACACAAACAGGACTGAGGCATTCCCTTGCTTGCCAGGTTACGGGTAAGAAGAGAAGAGAAGAGAGAAAGAGAAAAAAGTTGCAGCCCTTCAGGGAGCTCAGACCTAGGCTGTGAGGCCCTTTCTGAGGCACTGAAGTTCCTTGTGTCTCCCAACTTTCAGGTGTTACTGCCTTCCCCAGTGCCAGTGTGGAAACTGCTTGCAGGATGCCTGGTCCAACTGCAGCCTCACAAGGAGCTGGCACTCATGCCGGCCCCTGGAGTTGCCTGCCCCACCGTAGCCAGTGTGCCCGGCTATGTGCAGTGGCTGGTCTCCGTGCTTGCCCACATAGCTCTCACTGCTTCACTTGCCCTTGGCAGGCATGGGACCCAGGCCAGTAACATGAGCCAAGCACAGCCTGCCAGGCTGAATGGGCCCAGTGGGCACAAGAAAACCTTGGGCAAAGGCACCAATGGCCATAGAGGCTTCCAGCTGTTGAAGTCACACCCCAAGGTTCTGGTAACATTCCCATGAGTCCTACTTAACTCTGTATCCTCATCCCTCATCAGTTTCCTCATTTTGGTTAGCATCACCTTGGCTTTCTTCTGTTCCTAATGTGTATCTCATTGTTTCTTAATGAGATAACCTTTTAACCTACTTATCCATTTGCATGAAATAATCTTTGCTTATATTCTATCTTTCATGAGATTGTGTGGTTCACCTATTCAGAGTGAAATTACCTTCTCCATTCCTGTTTCCCAGGTTGGGTTCACTTTTTTGTTTGTTTTTGCTACTCTTTTAGCTCACAGAATCTTTTTCATTTTTAGGTCACTGATATCAATTTTAATTGTGAATGTATATGTATGATTATGTTACTAATGCCTGTTTTCTCTACTAAAATCTAAGATCTGTGAGAGCAAGCGCATTTCTATTTTCATTCATGGTCTATGCTTACTACAGAACCTGGAAAGCAATAGATACCTAACTAAGGTCTGTAAAATTATTTAGCCAAAGCATAAGTCATGAATGGGAGGCCAAGTCCAGGAATGATGAGGGATAAGGGAATTTGAAGCTGTTTTTTACATTGATGCAAAAACATTAAAAAAATATATATATACAGAGTTATCTGACTAGTATTTCCTGTCCTTGAAAAAGCAAGCATAATGATCTCTATTAGTCTATTTTATCCCACGAGCCCCAAGAAAAAATAACTAATTGAATTTCTCTCTAATATTTTAAGGCATTTTTCTATTTCACCAACTTTCACTTTTCTCTTGCTTAATTTCTTTAATTTGTTTTTAAGACCTTCCCTTTCAGGATATTGTTTATGGTACTACCTAAAATAAACTATCTATAAATAATAATTCAGAAAACTTTTATGTGTTTAGATAAAAATAAATAAACAAGTTTAGCATTTTGTTGTTTACAATGATAATTCCCAGTGAAACTGACATAGCTTAAGAGAGGTAGAATGGTGATTCATTGGATCGAAGTAAAGAATTATTCGAGCTTTTGGCCGGGCACGGTGGCTCACGCCTGTAATCCCAGCACTTTGGGAGGCCAAGGAGGGTGGATCACGAGGTCAGGAAATCGAGACCATCCTGGCTAACACGGTGAAACCCTGTCTCTACTAAAAATACAAAAAATTATCTGGGCGTGGTGGCAGGCACCTGTAGTCCCGGCTACTCGGGAGGCTGAGGCAGGAGAATGGTGTGAACCTGGGAGGTGGAGCTTGCAGTGAGAGGAGATGGTGCCACTGCACTCCAGCTTGGGTGACAGAGAGAGACTCTATCTAAAAAAATAATCATATTATTATTATTATTATTATTATTATTATTTGAGCTTTGATTTCTATCTGTTATAAACCTAAGTATGAAATAAATTAAGTTGTAATAATATCTAATATATAGATTGATATATATCAGAAAGTGATGTGATGTTTGATTACACTGACAAGAGAAATAAGAAAACTGCATGAATTAGCTAAATGTATTTAGTGGTGTGAGTGTGTGTGTGTGTGTGTGTGTGCGCCTTACAAACTCCACTTAATAATCTCCACTACCTGATTAGGAATTCATTGTACTCTGATATCCAGATATGATTGAATTAACAGAAAAGCACTAATATATTTCTTCTTCCTTAAACAATGATGAAAGAGGTTACAGAGTTAAAATACACATAAGATAGAAAGACACTTTGCATATATAATGTCAACCTATGTCTACTGTAGGGAAAGTAAATTTCTTGTTAGTACTGCTTAAATATCTTATGATTCTGATTAATTAGTAATAGTTTCTGAAAATATTGATTTTGAGTTTGAACAAGCATATTTTGTTCAAAAAATTAAAGTTTGGTGAAACTAAAGAGAGCATCACCTTCATTGCTAGCTCTTTTAATTTTATACCATTGTAAGTAGCATTGATATGTAATAAGGAAATATTCTTTCTGATTTGTTATATTTATAAATTATGTATCCAATAAAAGGAAAATAAAATAATAAAACAGCTCAATGGTTTAGGTCAAAAGTGTGGCCTTACATTGACTTTAGTTGTAAAATGTTTACTTTATGTAAATCATTATTCCAGTCAAATTTAATCAAACTTCATACACAAAATACATTGTGAACAGGCCACAATATGTTAATATTAGGATTATTGTTTTAATATATGCAGAGACTTGTCCAACTGGCCACAATAATTGCTTTACTTTCGCTATAAACTAATGTGCTAAGTTGTTGAACAAGTTTTAGAATATTACCCTCATCCTTAACTGAACTGGCCAAATTTTATTTTATAGACTGTATAATGCTTAGCAGCATGACGGAATACATTTTTTTGGTTTTACTTTTTATGTATTTATTTATTTTTGAGACAGAGCCTCACTCTGTCACCCGACTAGAGTGCAGTGGCACGATCTTGGCTCACTGCAACCTTTGCCTTCCAGGTTCCCGAGATTCTCCTGCCTCAGCCTCCTGAGTAGCTGGGACTACAGGTGCATGCCACCAAGCCTGGCTAACTTTTGTATTCTCAGTAGAGATGGGGGTTCACCATGTTGGCCAGTTTGGTCTCGATCTCCTGACCTCATTATCTGCCCCCCTCGGCCTCCCAAAGTGCTGGGATTACAGGCGTGAGCCACAGGGCCTGGCCTGGTTTGACGTTTAACTAGTCTAATTGAAATGAAATTGCAATGCACCTAATATTATTCCAATTTCTGGCTACATTATTTTAAATCACATGTACCCTGGAATAGCATTAATTAATAAAGTGTTACTATATCCTTATTTTATTCTTCATCAGTATATATTTTTTAAAAACATGTATTTTTATTAAATACTTACACTTGGCTCCTATGTCTTAGTGCAATAATTTAAACTCTACCAATTAACTATAAAATATTAATAAGAAGTTAGCTGTTTCAAACAAATTGGGTTATCTCATTCATTCAATTTTTAGAAATCAATGCTTATTAAATTTCACAAGCAATACAATTCAAAAATTATAAAAACAATTTAATAAAAACTAGGTAGAATTTTGAGTAACTTTTCATGAGTAGAGCTCTCAGAACAGCGTTTTTAGAAAAATAGTATTTTTAGGTATTTAGATATATTGTTTCTATTTTTATTGCCACAATTACTTGGTCATTGAATTTATTGTGTAAATAAAAAGAGTTTCCAGAAGAAATAGAACTATATCATGCACACTGATATTTGATCTGAATTTTCTATTACTTGAGACTTTAGGCAAAAATTGACATACAACATCTTCTTGTGCAACTTTAGGAGTCTCTAAAATGTCCAGATCAAATGCTTGCTTGATTTTATTGTCCTGATTTAGTGTATTGTAAGCCAGTGAGTCAACAATACTTATTGTGACTTCATTCTGCACAGAAGATAATTGTATTACTAAAAATCTGGAAAACATTGAATTTTCCTGAGAGAAGAATGTAGCAGCTATCAAAAGACATAACTGGTGTGGTCAGAGTTATAGCATAAAGATATCACATACTCTACATGTTAAAAATCTCAAAAAGGTCCACTTTCTGGTATTTTCTTTTAACAAATGAGGTTAAAATGAGAGGTAACTTTATGATTGGATATGTGCTCACCTCATAAATGTCAGTTTAAATTCATTTTAGGCAAAACAGTGAGCTGTTGTTTGTAGACAGTTCGCTGAGTTGCTTAAATATGCTAAATTATGTTATTTATGTTTTAATTAGGAGATGAACTCTTGTGTAGAAAAGTTGAACTTCACATTGTCCTGATTTCAAGGTTAAGTCTGCATTGGGGCTGTCTTGAAAGCCAGTCATAGAATTTTGAGGTTGCATACATTGACTTATGGGTAATTCAGTCCATTTTTGTTATTTTAGAGCTGTAAGCAACGAAGTTCCAAATAAAACATAATCATACAATTTATTGAATACCTGTGAAGCTTAAAAAAACCTCCATGCATTACCATACTTAATCCTCATAATACACTTTAAAGGTGGATATTATTATTATCACTAGCATGTGGGTTATACAATTAAATGTTATTAATTTTCTTAATTCTGACATGTGAACACTATAGATGATGTGTAAATCAAATTGAATAAAGTTAAAATAAATAAAAACACCTATTACCCAAACACCCATAGGTATTCATTTTATTATTTCATTCTCTATCATGTATATATTTTTTAAAAAAGATAATACTACAGTTAAAATTTTAGAAATTGCTTGTATTCCTAAATATCAACATATTCTTGTGATATTAAATACTTTTAGACATCTATAATTTACATTATTATATGTATACTATATCTATATTTATAAATCAAATGTAATTATTTAACCACATCATATTTTATGACTGTCACATTATTTATAATATTTGTTATTTTAAGAGTACTACTAGCTATAAAACAATTATACATGTAATCATTACCATTTTAGAGATAAGGTAACTGAGACACAGACTAAGCAACCTATTCAGGATACTGCCATCTCTAAAGCTTGTATTCCTGTTTAAATACTTAAATAACACTATTTTCTTATTACAGTTCCTGTACATGCTGATAATAACTTAATTACAATAAAAATTTGATTCTTAACCCTACCTGCCTGAGCCAAATTACTGTAAGATTTTAGTATTAGCTTTGTACACTTGTGTTTTCTATTGATACTTTTCTTAGGCTATATTAGCAAAGGTAACATTAGTGAGATAGATAGTATGAATTTCTTCTAATTCTTGCTAAATGTCACATTGCCAGGCCTTAACACTCTATCAAATGTAACCTACAGTGCAGAAAAATGTTGCAGAAAAATGTTGCCCTTACAAAAAGCTGATACAATAGTGCTATTGATACAAAAGCTGATACAATAGTGCTATTTTAAAACTTACATATTTTTTGACACATCTAATAAATAAAAATTTTACTGATATTTAATATTAATTTTATTTATTTTAATTCAGGTAATTGTTCCTGACAATTAGTAACTTTTGCCTATTTTAAAATGAATTGGAGATCAGTCCAAGATGAACCAATAAGAAGCAGCTGCAGTCCACGGCACCCACAGTCCACAGCATCCGCAGACAGGAATGAAAAGGGATGAGTGAACTCAGAACCTTCAACTGAAATATCCGGGTTCTCACATTGGGACTGAGTATGCAAACAACACAATCCACAGAGAATAATAATAATAAGAAAAAGCCAGGGGTGGAGGGTGATGGCCCACCCGGTGGTGGCATGGAGCCAGGGGAACTGGTGAGTGATTGTCCAACCCTGTCTGGAAAACCATGTTTCTTCCATGAATCTCTGAAACTCATGGATCAGGAGATCCCCTTGTGAGCCTACACCATCTGGGCCTTGAGTCTGAGATGTGAAGCAATGTGGAGTATCAGCAGAGCAGCCACTCAGGCACACAGAGACCCAGGAGCTTTACACACTCTGATCCTGGGATGCCTGGCAAGATAAGGAATCTGTCTATACATATTCTTAGGAATGGGGCTGAATCCAGGGAGCCAAGCAGAATCATTCTGTGGGCCCCACTTCCACAGTGCCTCACTATTTAAGACCCACTGGCTTGGAATCCCAGCTAGCCAATGGCAACAGGTTGAAGTCGACCTTTGACAGATCCAAGTTCCCAGGGGCAGCCACCATCTCTGTGGTTTGGTTGACTCAGCCACTCCAGCCTGCTGGCTTTGGAGAATACAGGTGGTCCAGATGAGAAAGCATCCCCACAAGTGCCGCACACCTGCTCTACCAAAAAGCAGCCAGACTGCTTCTTTAGGAATGTTTCCGATCCTGCTCCTTCTAACTAAGTGAAACCTCCCAACAGAGGTCTCCAGCATCTCCTACATGTGCATGTGGGCCAGCAACAGGTCAGTCCCCCTCTGGGACAAAACTTCCAGATGAAGGAGCTGGTTGACATCTTTGCTGTTCTGCAGGCTTCACTCGTGGTACCTCCAGGTATGGGAGAAACTGAGGCAACTGGAGTCTGGAGTGAATCCCCAGAAAACTGCAACAGCCCTATGGTAAAGTGGCCTGACTGTGAAAACACAAACAAACAAACAGAAAACTGCAACAACCAAGAAAGAAGACCCCACAGAAACTTCATTCAAAGGTCAGCAACCTCAAAAGTTGAAGGTATATAAGGCCACAAAGATGAGAAAGAATCAACACAAAAATGCTGAAAACTCAAAAAGCCAGAGTGCCTCTTCTCCTCCCAATAATCACAACACCTCTCCAGCAAGGTCACTGAACTGAGCTGAGGCTGAGATAGCTGATTAACAGAAGTAGGCTTCAGAAGGTGTGTAATAATGAACTTCACTGAAGAAAAGGACCATGTTGTAACTCAATTCAAAGAAGTTAAGAATCATAATTAAAAAAAAAAAAAATACAGGTGATGGTAGCCAGAATAGCCAGTTTAGAGAGGAACATAGCCAAGCTGATGGAGGTGAAAAGCACAACACAAGAACTTCATAATGCAATCACAAATATCAACAGCATGACAGACCCAGTGGAGGTAAGAATCTTAGAGCTTGAAGACTCTCTTTTTGAAATAAGACAGAAAGACAAGAATAGAGAAAAAGAATTAAAAAAAAAAATGAACAAAACCTCCAAGAAATATGGGATTATGTAAAGAGACCAAACTTATGAATGATTGGGGTAACTGAAAGAGACAGGAGAATAGAACCAAGTTAAAAATCATATTTTGGAATATCATCCAAAAGAACTTTCCCAACCTAGCAAGACAGGCCAGCATTCAAATTCAGGATATGCAGAGAACCCCAGTAAGATACTCCTGTGAGAAGATCAACCCCAAGACATGTAAATATCAGATTCTTGAAATGAAAGAAAAGGATTAAGAAGAGCCAGAGAGAAAGCCCAGGTCACCTACCAAGAAAACCCATCAGACTAACAAGGACCTCTCAGTGGAAACCCTACAAGCCAAAAGAGATTGCAGGCCAATATTCAACATTCCTAAAGTAAAGAATTTCCAATGCAGAATTTCATATCTACCCAAACTAAGCTTCATAAGTGAAGGAGAAATAAGATCCTTTTCAGACAAGCAAATGCTCAAGGAATTCATCATCACCAGCCATTCCTTGCAAGAACTCCTGAAGGAAGCACTAAATATGAAAAGGAAAAAACCATTACCAGGCACTACAGAGACACACTGAAGTACACAGACCAGTGACACTATGAAGCAACCACATAAACAATTCTGCAAAATAACCAGCTAACATCATGATGACAGGATCAAATTCAGACATAACAATACTAACCTTAAATGTAAGTGGGCTGAATGCCCCCAATTAAAAGACCCAGAATGGCAAGCAGGATAAAGAGCCAAGGCTGTCTTCAAGAGACCCTTCTTATGTGCAAAGATACACATAGACCCAAAATAAAGGGATGGAGGAAAATTTACCAAGCAAATGGAAAATAGAGAAAAACAGAGGTGGCCAGGCATAGTGGCTCACATCTGTAATCCCAACAATCTGGGAGGCCGAGGTGGATGGATTACCTGAGGTCAGGAGTTCAAGAACAGCCTGGCCATCATGGCAAAACCCTGTCCCTACTAAAAATACAAAAAATAGGGCATGGTGGCACATGCTTGTAATCCCACCTACTCAGGAGGCTGAGGCAGGAAAATAGCTTGAACCCAGGAGGCAGAAGTTGCAGTGCATTGAGATCGCCCCACTGCATTCCAGACTGGGTGACAGAGTAAGACTCCATCTCAAAAAAAAAAAAAAAAAAAAAAAAAAAAAAAAAAAAAAAAAAAAAAAGTAAAACGCAGGGTTGTGATTCTAGTTTCTGACAAAATCAGACTTTAAACCAAGAAAGGTCAAAAAAGACAAAGAAAGGTCATTATATAATGGTAAAGCGTTCAATTCAACAAGAAGAGCTAACTATTCTAAATATATATGCACCCAATAGAAGAGCACCCAGATTCAAAAAGCAAGCTTTTAGAGACCTTCAAAGACACTTAGACTCCCACAAAATAATAGCGGGAGACTTTAACACCCCACTGACAATATTAGACAGATTATAGAGACAGAAAATTAGCAAAAATATTTAGAACCTGAACTCAGCTCTGGATTAACTGGATCTTGATAGATAGCTACAGAACTCTCCATCCAAATCTAATAGAATATACATTCTTCTCATCATCACTCATCACTTACTCTAAAATAGATCACATAATCAGAAGTAAAACACTTCTTAGCAAATGTAAAAGACAACAACCCAATCGAATTAGAACTCAAGATTAAGAAATTCACTGAAAACCACACAGCTACAGAACAATTGAACAACCTGCTTTTGAACGACTCTTGCATAAATAATAAAATTTAGGCAGAAATCAAGAAGTTCTTTGAAACTAATGAGAACAAAAAGACAATATACCAGAATCTCTGGGATGCAGCTAAAGCAATGTTAAGAAATAAATGTATAGCACTAAATGCCCACATCAAATAGATAAAAAGATCTCAAGTTAGCAACCTAATATCTCAACTAAAATAACTGTAGAACCAAGAGCAAACAAACCCCAAAGCTAGCAGAAGACAAGAAATAACCAAGATGAGAGCTGAACTGAAGGAGACACAGACACACACAAAAAAATCAATGAATTCAGGGACTGTTTTATTAAAAAATTGAAATAGACTGCTAGTTAGACTAATAAAGATGAAAATAAGAATAATCAAATAAACACAATAAAAAATGATAAAGGGGATATCACCACTGTCCTCACAGAAATAAAAACAACCATCAGATAATACTATAAAAAACTCTATGTATATAAACTAGAAAATCTAAACAAAAAAGGCCAAATTCCTAGACACAAACATCCTTCTAAGCCCAAAACAGAAAGAAAGTGAATCCCTGAATAGACCAATAATGAATTTTGAAAGTTAGGCAGTAATAGCCTACCAACCAAAAAAAGCCCAATGCCAGACAGATTCACAGCTGAATTCTACCAGATGTATAAAAAAGACCTGACACCATTTTTACTGAAAATATTCAAAAAATTGAAAGGAGGGGCTCCTTCCTAACTCATTCTATGAGATCAGCATCATCCTGATACCAAAACCTGACAGAGATACAATAAATGAATAAATAAATAAAATTTCAGGCCAATATCCTTGATAAGCATTGATGCAAAGATCTTCAATAAAATACTCACAAACTGAATCCAGCAGCACATCAAAAAGCTTATCTACCATGATCAAGTTGGTTTCATCCCCGAAATGCAAGGTTGGTTCAACATACACAAATTAATAAATGTGATTTATCACATAAACAGAACTAAAGACAAAAACCACATGATTATCCCAACAGATGCAGAAAAGGGCTTTGATAAAATTCAGTGTCCCTTCATGTTAAAAACTCTCAAGAGACTAGATATTGAAATAAAATACCTGAAAATAATAACAGCCATATATGACAAACTCACACTAATATCCACTGAATTGGCAAAAGCTGGAAGCATTCCCACTGAAAACTGGCACAGAATGCCCTCTTTCACCATGCCTATTCAACATTGAAAGTTCTGGCTAAAACAATCAGGCATGAGAAAGAAATAAAGGTATTCAAATAGGAAGAGAGGAAGCAAAATTTTCTTTGTTTCAAATGACATGATCCTATACCTAGAAAACCCCATCATCTCCGCCCAAAAGCTTCTTAAGCTGATGAGCAACTTCAGACGTCTAATACAAAATCAGTGTGCAAAAATCTCTAGCATTCCTATACACCAACAACAGGCAAGCAGAGAGCCAAATCATAAATGAACTTCCATTCGGAATTGCCACAAAGAGAATAAAGTACCTAGGAATACAGCTAACGAATGAAGGGAAGGACCTCTTTAAGGAGAACTAAAAACCACTGCTCAAAGAAATCAGAGAGGACACAAACAAATGGAGAAACATTCCATTTTCATAGATAGGAAGAATCAATATAATGAAAATGTCCATACTGTCCAAAGTAATTTATAGATTCAATGCCATTCCCATTAAGCTGTCATTGACATTCTTCACAGAATTAGAAAAAAAAATTAAAAATTCATATAAAACCAAAAAAGAACTTGAATAGACAAGAAAATCCTAAGCAAAAAGAACAAAGCTAGAGGCATCACGCTGCCCAACTTCAAACTGTACTGCAAACCTACGGTAGCCAAAACAGCATGATGCTGGTACAAAAACAGACACATAGAACAATGGCGCAGAATAGATAACTCAGAAATAAGACCATACACCTACAACCACCTGATCTTTGATGAACCTGACAAAAACAAGCAACGGGGAAAGGACTCCCTATTTAATAAATGGTGAAGGGAGTGCTGCTAGACATATGCAGAATATTGAAACTGGACCCTTTAATTATACCATACACAAAAATAAAGTCAAGATGGATTAAGGTCTTAAATGTAAAATCCAAAACTGTAAAAACTCTAGAAGAATATCTAGGCAATACCATTCAGGACATAGGCACGAGCAAAGATTTCATGATGAAAACACATCAAAACAATTGTAACAAAAGCAAAGATTGACAACTAGAATCTAATTAAATTCAAGAGCTGCTGCACAGCAAAATAATCTATAGTCAGTGTAAACAGTCATCCTACAGAATGGGAGAACATTTTTGCAATCTATCAATCTGACAAAAGCCTACTATCCAGGGTCTACAAGAAACAGAAACAAATTTATAAGAATAAAACAAACAACCTTATTAAAAAAAAAAAAAAAAACAGGTAAAGGACATGTACAGATACTTCCAAAAAGAAGACATACATGTGGCCAACAAACATGAAAAAAGCTCAATATCACTGATCATTAGAGAAATGTAAATCAAAAGCACAATGAGATACCATCTCATGGCAGTCAGAATGGCTATTACAAAAAGTCAAAAAACAATATACTGGCGAGGTTGCAGAGAAAAAGGAACACTTTTACACTGTTGGTGGGAGTGTAAATTATTTCAACCATCATGGAAGACAATGTGGCCATTACTCAAAGGCATAGAGGCAGAAATAACATTTGATCCAGCAATTCCATTACTGGACATATACCCAAAGGCATTTAAATCATTCAATTATAATGATACATGCATGAGTGTGTTCATTGCAGCACTGTTTACAATAGCAAAGACATGGAATCAACCCAAATGCCTGTCAGTGATAGACTGGAAAAATCAAATGTGACATATATATGTCATGGAATACTATGCAGCCATAAAAAATAATGAGATCATTATTTTTTTTCCAGGGAAATGGATGGAATTGGAAGCCACTATCCTTAGCAAACTAAGGCAGGAGCAGAAAACAAAACACTGCATGTTCTCTTATAAATGGGAGCTGAATGATGAGAACACATCAGGGGCAACACCACACACTGGGCCCTTAAGTGGGTAGCAGGGGCAGGGGTAGATCATCAGGAAGAATAGATAATGCTGAGCTTAATACCAAGTGATGGGATGATCTCTGCAGCAAACTACCATGGCACATGTTTACCTATGTAACAAACCTGCACATCCTGCACATGTACTCCTAAACTTAAAATAAAAGTTGAGGGAAAATAAAATGAATAAAATTAAATAAAATAAGTTTTCAGATCTTGGCAAGTCGTTCTTTTTTTGAAATTTTTGATTGAATCTTCCATACCTCTGTGAAAATTATTACACTTCTCAATTTTTTTCAAAACGTTTGAAAGTTTTGTTTGTAATAATTATTCAGTAATTGACATTTTCAATAATTGTTATCTAACATGTATAATAAATATTTATACAGAGGTTAGTTTTCATAATGATATTTATTTCCTCTGTTCTGCAGTTTGTAAATAAATCCCACAGTTTTAATTTTGTATTCATTCTCGGTGAGGAGCTATCTCATTCATTGTTTTTTACAGAATGTGCAGAGGTTGTCCTTGAAGCCATCTTTTCCCCCTTTATGTTGGCCTTTTATAGCAACAGCAGGATGGGCCACAAGTGGATGTAGAAAGCCTCTTTCTCTGTTCACCAAATGGCATAGTTAGTCATGGATAACTACACATCAGCCTTTTAATGAAATTCGATCTTTTGCCCTTGGCCCACTAGTGTGTATTTTCCACATAGAAGTCAGAAGGAACTTTTCATCTCATATATTCTTTTCCTAAGATTCCAGATGCAGTTCACACTTTTACAAGGCCCTGCATAACCTGGCCCTTGCCACTTCTGTGTCTTTGTTTTATACCCCATACTCTATTTAATTCTCTATGCCATTAACATATTGGCCTTCTTTCTTTTTGTAAGCAGTATGTTGAACAAACAAATTTCCCAAGGAAATCAAAGCACTACTCATTTCTCTCACCTTCACCTAATCACCTGCTTAAATCTCTTTCAGAAGATTGTTTGAAAATTACACTTTAATTCCACAGTGACATCTGTGACCTGTGGCCTCAACATCTTCTCTTCCCATAGAATTACTGTTGTCCACCCACTATGACTCATAAAGTTCTTACAGTGGATATTGAGATTGAAGATTAGTGAAATTTGTCCTCAGAAATTTCCTCTGAAAATGCAAATATGTCTTAGATAGATTTTTGTATTTATTATACTATAGCTCAATCAAAATGTAAGTATGTAAGAGCCCCATTTAAACAGTCTGTTACCTATTTTAAAAGTACCATATTCATTCCTGTCCCAGGGCCTGTGCCTTTGCTATATTTCTGCCTGGAATATCCTGGTTTGTTATTTGTATCTGAGCTTCATGCTCTCTACTTAAACTTTCCTGGATTATCTTATATCAAACAGTCATTTAACTTTTCTTCTAGTCACCTTCTAAATTCGGTCACTCTTCTTTGATATCTTAACAGTACTTAACAATATCTGTTATTTTTTTTTGTTTATATGTTCATTATTAACCATATCACCCCTCACCCCACTAAAATGGTCTATGAAGGCTGATTTTTTTCTTACTTTATCGCTCTTTCTCTCAATTCATATATAACAATTCCTGCACTTGCCCAAAGGCAGCACTCATTATTTGTTGAACAGATGAATCAATTTTCGGTGTCTATTTGGCTTTCAAAAAATGATTTCTTCTCAATTTAAAAGCTCTTAATGGTTATAAGAAAATATGACCACCCCAATTTTTACTTTTCTACAGTTTTCACATACTTTCAGTGATTTATGTTTTGTGAAAATCCTCAGTTAAAATGAAATATCCCATTTTTAGTGTCCTCCTCAAATCCTTACCCCATTCTCTGTCCTCCTTAAGCTTTTCCCTTCTTGCTTATAAGCAATTTCTGGCTCAATATAGAAATAACAGCTTTACAGTGTGGCAGTAAGACCTTAGCTATTCCACCTGCATAGTTAGAACGGTTAGCCTATATCAATAGTGAGTGTATATGCATTTATTTTTTAATTGGGAAACACATAGTTTAGAATGGTAAAGTAGTTTATTCTCAATTTCTACATTGAGTGGTTTTGCTCTATTTTGAATAGCACAGTTAGGCCACCTAATAGCTTCATTGGTTTTGCATTACTTTGAATTTTTTCATAGATTATTGCCGTTGATCATTATCATGTATTCTTGTGTATTGGGAGACCATAGTAATTAGAAAATGGGTGGTTTTATAAATGTGTTAATGAGGATATGGGAGATTAGAAATCAAAGCTGCTATAAGATAATTGCTTAAATAAGCCTATCCTCACTTTAATACTTTTTACTTCATACTTACATACACTATACTTCTTCATACTTTACACTGCCCCCCCAAGCCACATCATTAATGAAGAGCAGAGTTGGTTATATAATTCATGCCTACATACTCTAAGCCTGATGTTCTTGCCCATAGCAACCAGTTACCTCCCAAGAAATTATTAATGGAGATAGGTTAATAATAAAACTGAAAACCATCAAATTCAATTAATGTATTTATTGGATCCTCACAGAAAAAAGTAAAGGAAACCAACATACTTATATACTAATTTAATTTTATTATCCTAAGTTACCATTATAAATAAGATTAATTCATCACTGTTACTATATCACACCAAATTTGAAGTTAATTATCATGGCACAGAGCCATATTTTTTCAAAAACTGTCAGAATTCAATATGCACAAGATATGCACTTACATTGAATGAATAACATAAAGAAAAGTTGTTCAATATATTATCTTAACAGGTAAGATTATTAGAAGACAAACAATGAAGTCACTTAAATAATTGTATCTTTCCTGGCAAAGAATGCAGATATTGTTCCTGAAAGAAGCATTTGTTCTCGTCTTATTTTTTTTTTTTCTATAGAGATTGATGAAAGAAAGCTCCCAGATGTGTGAATTCTGCTTTGGAAAATATGTTCTATATATGCTGGAGACACATAATTGCAAACATTCAATGGCATAGCCACAATTAACTAAATAAACATATTTCAGAAGGGGAAAAGACATTGAATATAAAGATAGACAATGAGTTAATGAACTCCCTCGCTTCATTCATACACAATAAGGAGTAAATGTAACAAATTGGAAACACATTAAAATGAGTAACAATAGTAATCGTATAAATTATAGCCAACAGCAGCTGCATTTTCCCATCACCCATACCCTTTCTTTAGCTGTTTTTCATGGCTTTTTTCCTCTCGGTTACATTTACAGACCTTAAAAATCTCAGAAAAGCAATATATATTCAGAGAAAAAAAATGCTACAGATACTTTCCCTTTCCTCCATACACCTTCCCAAACAATTCAAAACATCACATTACATACATAAACAAAAATATTCCAGGTAAAATTCACATAATTATTTGGAAATATAGCATGCTTTTTTTCTGAATATTTTTTGAGCATTGAATGAAAATGAAAAATTATAAATTAAGCACTTTGGATTGGAAAGAAGAAACATAAAAAGAATTTTAATAATACTATTAAAAGACAAAAGGCAGACAAACTGAAAGTTCTTATTTTTTTTTTTTTTTTTTTTTTTTTGAGACAGAGTCTCGCTCTGTTGAACAAGCTGGTGTGATCTCAGCTCACTGCAACCTCTGCCTCCCAGGTTCCTGGGTTTAAGCAATTCTCTTGCCTCAGCCTCCCGAGTTAGCTGGGACTACAGGCACATATCATCATGCCCAGCTAATTTTTGTATTTTTAGTAGAGACAGGGTTTCGCTATGTTGGCCAGGATGGTCTTGATCTCGTGACCTCGTGATCCACCCTCCTCAGCCTCCCAAAGTGCTAGGATTACAGAAGTGAGCCACTGTGCCCAGCTGAAAGTTCCTATCTTTCTTTGGGGTACATCAGAAAGCTGAGTTTACAGGGCAATCAACTATCCCACAATTTAAAGAAAGGGAAGCACCTGCAAAGCAACAGGACTGCAAGTGCTTAATTACCTAGGGCAAATTTAGCTGGACAACAATAAGATTTAGATAGATTAAGTGAGAGAAATTGTATGGAGGCCCTGGGGGCAAGTTTGCACTTTCTTGTAAGGTTTAACTGGCAATCCCACCTGGATTTCACAAAAAATACTGTATATAAAACAGTATGTAAATTTGTATGCAAATTGTTTATTGCTAGCACATAGAAATGCAACTGATTTTTATATATATTTTATATAGATTCTGTACTCAACATGTCTAACCTTATCACATGTCTTTAGATTCCATGTGATAGTCTGCACAGACAGTCATATTATCAGTGGATACAGACAGTTTTACTTCCTTCTTTCTAATGTGGATGTAGTTCATTTATTTTTTTTGCTTGATTACACTGACAAGAATCTTCAATACAATTGTTTTAGTTATTATTTTGATAGATTTGACTTTTTGGATTCCTTCTAAAACATGTGAGTGGTTTAGATATTGCAATTAGAGTGTTAGAATATTCCATATTTGTCTGGACTTACTGTTACCCATGAATTTTATACATTCAGATAATTACTTGTTGGTTGTTAATTTCTGTTTCATTCAGTTTAAAGAGCTTCCTTTAGCATTTATTGCAAGATAACTCTGGTGGTGACAAAACACTTCAGCTCTTGTACCTCTGTGAAAGTCTTTATTTCTCCTTCATGGTATAAGGAGAACTTTGCTGGATAAAAATTCTAGGTGGAAAGTTTTTGCTTCCTTCCCTTCAGCACTCTGAATATGTCCCTCTATAGATCCTAGCCTGTAATGTTTCTACTGAGAAGTCAGGTATTCATTCCAGTCTTCACAGTCCTGGCTTGTTTGTCCTCATCCTTCTTGAGAGGGCATTCCAAGAAATTCAAGAGGGATTGACTGTCGTGACCTAAGCCTGTAGTCGCTGCATTCATTTCAGCACTACGGTGCACTCTAAGCCCAGGAACGCTGTGACCCTTGCAGACTCCTAGATACACAGCCCTGCTGGAGTTGGGGAAGAGAATTCCCTTTGCTAAACAAAGTCTCTCATTCTTTTTCCTCTTTTTCCCTCAGAAGGAGGCTTTCTCTGCTCTAGGCTGCCTGGAATTGAGGAAGGGTTGATGCAGGCACTCCCATGGCCACCACAACTGTCATCATGCTTGGTCTGACCTGAAGACTATGGCTTTCCAGAAAAGCACAGTAATGGGGCCCACCCAAGGCTCATGGTCACTACTGCCTGGTTGCTGCTGATGTTTATTCAAGGTCCAAAGCCACCACCATCAGATGGTGAATCTTACTGAGACTGGGTCGATCTCATCAGAGCAGCAGATTCCCTTCTGGCCAAGGGTATGTCTAGAAATGCTATTAGGAGCAAAGACCGAGAATCAGTGGTTTTAGGAATCTGTCTGACGCTTTATTTTCCTGTGACTAAATTTGTACCCAAATTGTAAGACAAAGTCCTCTGTATTCTTCCCTGTCCTTCTACCAAGTGGAAAGAGTGTCTCCCCAATTTGCATTGCCTGGAGTTGGAGGGGATGGGGTGACACAAGCGCTCTCATGGCCTTTACAGCTGGTGTTGCAATGGTTCACATCCCAAATCCATTGCTTCAGAGATGAGCACAGCACCAGGGCTTGCCCAGTGACTGCAATCCTTGTGGCCTGACCACCACTCAAATTTATTTGGGGACCCAGGTTACTTTAATCAGCTGGCTGTGAATCCAGCCTGGACTTGGAGCCCCGTGCTGGGGCAGAGGATTCCCCTCCACCCCAGCACTGATCTAAATGTCTGTAGACACTGGCAAAATTCTGTCTTGTGCTTTATTCTGCTGCCACAGGGCAGCACTGAATTCCAATACAAAGTCTCATACTCACTTTGCTCTCCCTGCAAAGCACACCAATTCTCTTTCTGCCCTGCACTGCCTGGGATTAGGAGAGGTGTGGTGTAGGCAATGCCAAATTGTCCTTTCTACCCTCTTCAATGTGTCTTTCTTTGTTGTTATGTTAAAACAAGGTATCGGATGCATCCTAACCAGAGTGATTCCATCTTGAATAAAGGCCGGATAATGCCAAATCTACTGGGTTACATTCCCAGAGGGTTAGGCACTGTTGGTCACAAGATGTTTATGGTTGAGCAAATGAGTTAGCAATGCTAACTAACTAAAGATACAGAACTTATGGAAATGTCCCAAAATTTCAAGAGCAAAGAGATTTTTAGTTGAATAAATTTTGCTTTAAATAGTACAGTCATAATTATTGCTGAAATCAATAGTTACATAGGAAAATAACAGTACTAATAGCCTGTCACAAGCTGATCACAACTTTTATAATAAAAGTACACTATTCTTAGCCATGATATCCTATATAAGCAAGCATTATGTTTAAGGTAGGAGCATTTCTCTTTTTGCTTTCTGTGACAGAGTAGTTTCTAATAAACTGTTTTAACTTTACAATATTCTGAGACTTGCCGTGAATTATTTCCCACATGAGATCCAAGAACCCACACTTGCAGTCTGAGACAAGACTCCTTTTCCAGTAACAAAGGTATTGTGATTGCTCCAGTGATATTTTGGTTCTTATGAAGGTGCTCTCTTTGATTTGGTGTTCCTAAGGGGACAATTACTGGAGCGATCTCTTGGCCTTTTTGCTCCTCCCTCATTACCTTCTTGCCTTTGTCGTAATTTGCTCTTCCTAGTCTAGTTTTTTAAACATGTGGATTTTTTATGTCACAGGAAGATAATTTAACCTATTAAATTATAAAAGGAGACAAAATATAAGGCATTTGATATAAAATGTTTAAACATTTAGCATAAAATAACTAAGAATTGTTAAAGCTAGATTTTATATTATGAGATACTATGCAACCCTTGAAAATCAAGTTTTAATGTATCAGAAGGCGGAAAATGTTAGCAATTTTTTTTAAAAAAGGCAAGTTACAGATCAGTACATACAGCAAAATTTCAGGTTATTGGTTAAGAAAAAATGCACACATTTATTTAAAACTTTATTAGACCTCAAAATATTCACATGTTTAGGTTGTTCAGTGATTAATTATTTTCATATTCTTTCTACTCTCTTAGTTCTCCATTTTTTTCAGAAAAAAATTTATTTGGAAAAGAAAGTAAGAATTTATTGTATAGTTATATATAAAGAGCAAAATTAGTAAAATCAATATATTAGTATCTTTTGTAAAATTATTATATAGGTATTGTATATGTGAATATGTAAAAGGAATATTATTAAATGATCTGCTATCATTTTGATGCTTTTTAAAAAGAGGGTATGATACTATTAATTTTTATTGAATCCTTACTATGGGATAGATGTTAAGCATTTATTGTTAATATGCATAATCTTATTTAATTATTCTAAAACCCTAATAGACAGGTTTTCTTTTTCATCTTCAATTTACAGACTTGCCTGGGGTTACACAGTTCCTAAGAGGTGCCTCAGATCGGCATCCAGGCAGTTTAATTCTAGATCTCCCTCGCCATAATGATATCCTGCACACAGGGGACCTCATTATTAAATGAATTAAATTTATTTCTTCCATTCCTGCTGTCTATTGAGATTTCAAGAAAATGAATCCATTTTAAGATTGCACTGAAAAAGGAGACAAAAGACAATAGGTTATTAAACATAAAATATTTATTTGACTAACAGTTGTTAAAGCTAAATCTTAAGAAAAACACAGCAATTGAATCGTTGAGCCGGGAAGCAATGTATTTTTTGGAAATGGACCTAACCACATAAGTTGGGTCTTCCAGAGTTCTCTAACTAGCTTTACTTTACTAAGTAGTTTTACATTCAAAGTTATATAAGACATTTAGAATTTCATTTTGAAAGGCACAAGTGCTTTTATACTATAGAATTATCATTTTAGAATTAGCTACCAACCTGCAAAGTTACTGATAAATCAAGACAAAGAAATTATGTTACTATCTCTAAATTAAATGCCATCTACTTTTGTAACGCTTACCCACAAAAGTTCCATTTATCATTTATTTTAAAGGTCCATGTGACAATGTCCTGAACATTCTTCACAATCATAGTGGTTCATTTTGCCCTTTCCTCTAAAATCTATGTCACTTATTACTGCTGATACTCACATAGCACCTAGCATTTGAAGCTTTGTTTGGTAACATTTTAAACATTACTTTATCTGCCATCATTCCATTATAAACACATGGGGTACAAAAGCACATCTTTGTTTCTTTTATAGCACTTCTGCAAGTTCTCCAGACTCACTACATAATTATTGAATAAATCGTGATAGTCACTTTTAATCAGTTGCTCTTCCTAGATCCCAGAAAAGGAGTCCATTGTGATATTGATGTAGAAACATACACAAAAGGTAGAGCTGCTGCTTCGGCAGTTAAGAGTCACTAGTTCAAAACCCTGTAGGGAACGGGTTCTTTGGATACAGAAAAAGCCCATTATCAAAAAAACAGGATAGGATTCAAAGTTTCTGCACATAAATATGAATTTTACACTGTTGAAATATGTGTATTTATCATCATAATCTTGAATTGAATCCTATTTAATATTTTATTTTATTTTGGGGCAATTTATTTTACTTTATATTATTTTCCTAAGACCAAGTTATCAACAGAATACACAACATTTGAAAGAGTTATTGTTTTATTTAATATGTTTGAAAATCTTTTCTTTGCTCACCAAATATTTATTTTATTTTCGAGATTTACTATAAAATTATTAACTTCAGAAAATAGAATTTCAAGTTTGAAAAAAAACACTTAAAATGTACCTGTTCAAGTGGTTCTCGGCCTGTTTACTTTTACCAAATACTTTATCAAAGAAAGTGAACTCTACCACTACTGAAAAAGAAAATCACTTCTTCTAAGAATGACACTGATGGGTTATTTGGAATTCTGTTATTTTTACCACTTACAGTGAGTTTCAAAACAAAATAACATTTCCAGTGGTAGTTCTTGGAGTAAGTTTTATTTGTATCACTTCCTGTGTTGAGTTGCATGGATCTAGAACTTATAAAAAAAAATACATTAAAACCAGGATAGTTTGTATGGAAATTCAAGAGAATAATGAAAAACCGTGTTTTTGAAAGTCTGAAGTAGTCAAGACATTAGAAGTTTGTGCCATCTTTTTTTTTAGTAAAGGTAAACTCATTGAATGAAAACAAGCTGGATGAAAAGTAGCTAACAAAGCAGACCAACAGCACAGTTTATTTCAAACAGCACCACAAAAATAAATAGCAGCATTATTGTTAAAAGAGAGTGGGCAATTCAAAGATAATGCTAAAGTAAAATAATACATGAGCAAGGAAATATAGTAAAAGGTGAAAACCAAGCACATTACATTTTGAAAAGAAATTGTATACAGCAGGTGTGATAGGTATTTCTAAAGTGAACAGATCAGCATGAGAATATCATATACCAAAGGCCACAGTATAGAGCAACAGAAATAGTTTAAAATATACCCTCTTAGTACATATAGTAGGTAGCAGGAAACAGATGACTTTTAGAGTTAAAACTTTATTACAGACAACAATTTATGCACATGATGTGCATAAAATATGATGTTTTAGACCATTAGTGCTTAAGAAATTCACAGGACAGTAAATAACTTTCTACTGAAAGTCTCTTATTAAAGTTTGCTTATGAGCAGTACATTAAATAATCATAAGAAAGAATGAATGTAACTTTTCAAGGCCAGTGCACACTTTTTCAGTATTTGTTATGATAATTTGTGAAAGAAAATTACTTCCTGGAAAGAAGCTTAATATTTTTAGGTGTGTATTTTCATTTTTAAAACACTAATAGATTTTGATGCATGATACAATTATCTGTTTAAGAGCTTTTGTCACTGATCAGAAACTGTATTATGCTTCTTTTTATGTTCTTGTGGGTTTTGTAAAACATGCTGCAAAGGCAGTCTCTTGCAAAGGTTTCATGTTTTATTCTCATCATTTATGTAAGCTTCACTATACTCATTTTCTAATATTATTAGATGGTTGTAAATAAAATGCATTGAAGCAGATGAATCTAATACTAACAATGCCAAGCAACTGGAAAGATGCTATAATAAGAGCGAAAAGGTTCATTTGAAAAGGGAAAGATAGAAACACATTTCATTTGAATTATCAATACCAACGAAAGCAATACCAAAATCCTCTGAAATATCATAAAGAGCAGCCTGTGTGCAGAGATCCCTTTTCTAATTTCATGAGTTGGTCTCCATGTGCTCCTCCAAGTAAGCAGGGATAAACTTTTAGAAAAGTAATCCAACACTTAATTCATTTTGACAGAATCTTTAACAGTGCATGCTGGTGACACAAGTGTTCAAATGGCCTTAATACCCAGTGAAATGAAGCTTAATTATCTTATTAAACCATTGTAGATGGTTGTGTTTATTTATCAGTGGGAGGCATGAAAGAGAGGGAAAAGAACACTTACTTGGATGAAGGTTGTGAAATGTGCAGTTTAACTGCCAAAAGAAAAATAAAATATGCATGGGAGACAGGTTTAGAATAAAAAGTGTTGCTCTCTTTTCCTTAAAAACATGTAGCTGAGGTTAGGCTACATTTTAGCCTGTGATCTTAAACACTTTTAATAAAATTTCTGAGCAAGCAGGTAGAAAATTCATCATTTGAATTTCTATTTAAATGTTATTTTAAGTCATATTTTCAGCGAAAACTTTATGAAGACCCTTTTCAAGGTTATAACTGAGTTAACCACCCACAAAATGCCATACTTGATAAAAATTATACTAACATATTTTCTATGGTTAGCATCTTTTGCAATTTTTTCTTTCATATATTATGTAATGTGCCTAAGGATAGATCCCTGGGGAGTCACAAAAATAATGCTAACGGGCTGCATGCTGGATCTAAGGAATTCCTAGAAGAAACAATCATTTTCAGGTGATTAAATTGTTAAGTTTTTAGTTTGTAAATAGTGAGTGAATATATGTTTCAAGTTGATATGGTATTGACTATATTATATTTTATCCCCTGACTAGCTATGTAAATGATATTTGTTCTTTATTTCCTTATTCTTTAAAGTATTGTATCAACATTCTTCATTGTAATTATTTGAAGTTGCCCTACGATGCTTGTTTCAATCCTATAGTTTTTCCTTAGCTTATTTTCAAAAACGTTGGAAAGTCATTGGCTAGCCATTTGTTATCCTAGAAAGACTATCATGATTACAAAACACAAGGTGGGCATTTCTGTTCTGGGATATAGTTCTATGACTCACCTCTCTTCCCTGAAAATTCACATAGAAACCTCTATCCACAATCACTATCAGTTGCAATTAATGATTCCATCTTTTTTCTTACATGTTTATTTTGGTCATGTTCCTAGTACTTAACACGGTGAATTTAAATTTTGTATCATTTTGTGTTTTTGTTGTTGTTATTACAAGCATTACTATTTGCTTTCCTTATTTGACTGTCAGTTACTTGAAGCTAAAATGGGTTAAACTAGTCGATCAACCCAACTAAATCAGTAATAAACAATTAGTATGCATACACTAAATATTTGTAAAATCAATGAATACATAAAAGGAAAAAGTATATTACTGCATTTTTAGTATGACATTATAATTTTAGTTTTGCCTCCAAATTTTTGGTACCTTTTTGGTCTGGGAATGTTTATTAATTTATAGACCACAAACTTCTAGTAATTTCCTCTTCTACTTCTTGTAAGCGAAGTTGATCTCTCTTTTTAAAAAGGGAATTAAAGAAGACATCTTAAGTGTAAAATACCTGTTATTTCCATGGTGAATATCCTTTAAAAGTCACTATATTTCATTTAAAAAAAAACAAGTTAGCCTATGTTTAGAGATGTGATATGTTAGTCTTAGCATGAGGTGAAAATTCATAATTAATTTATATTTTCTTGACAATAATTGCTTACGATAGAAAGGCGGATCTTTAACATCCCAGGAAACTACTGAAATTTGATGTTTGATCAGAAGCTGTTGAAGTAATTAATTTTGTTTTATAATTCTAAGTCATGTTTCCCTTCTGTTCATTACATTCCCAGTCATCAAATACTTACAGAAAAAAAGAGTAAGATTAAGCATTCTTTCTTCTTTTTTTTTTTTTTTTGAGACAGTGTCTTGCTCTCCCAGGCTGGAATGCAGTGGCGCGATCTCAGCTCCTGCCACTGCAACCTTTGCCTCCTGGGTTCAAGTGAATCTCCTATCTCAGACTCCCAAGCAACTAGGATTACAGGCATGTACCACTACACCCAGCGAATTTTTGTATTTTTAGTAGAGACACGGTTTCACTATGTTGGCGAGGCTGGTCTTGAACTCCTGACCTCAAGTGATCCACCTGCCTCAGCCTCCCAAAGTGCTGCTATTACAGGCATGAGTCACAGCATCCAGCCAGAATCCTTTTTTAAAATGAAAATAGATATAGAGTAATTTAGAACATTTCAGATAGGTTTTCAAAAAATATTAAGAACTGTTTTCAAATATTTAACTCAAATAAGGTTTCTGTATCCACTTGATTTTTTATTTTTATATTCTACAAAACTAAGAAAAATATATGGGTATAATTTAGATGTTCTCTGGAGACTGAGCTAAAAAAAATGACTTCCATTTCTTTTATTCTACTCATTATTTAGGTGATTTCAGGCAAGCTACTAATCTTCCTAAGCCTCATTTTCCTCATGTTCATTATGGAGATAAAAAATAGTAATGAAATCATAGAATTCTGAAATATTTTTTAAAAGGTAATGAATGCAAACAAAATATACCACACCTGAATCAATTAATAAAAAATTAGTTCTATAGTTGTTATTAATATTTCTTAATCTGATTCATAGATATAACCAAGCTTTACTATGAAACATTGCTGGAAAAGACAGAGGAAAAAAAGACAATATTGAAACAGAATTGAACATAGAAATTTTGCCACATAGGTTGCAAATTATTGTTCACCAACTTTTGAAAAAAAATTTTTAACTTATGATAAGAATATGAGCACCTGAGCTTATTCATATAATGAATACATAATATATGTGATTAATACATTGCTGCTTTATATAGGAATTATTTTTATGTTTATGAAAATGTTTAATCATAAATTCAGTTTCAAGTATTTCATTATGTGAGTACTAACAAAGTTATAATTTGTAGTATAGACAACTACATAATTACAAATAAAAACAAACTTATTAATATGCAAGAAACAACAAATAATGCAAACAGGCATGTTCATGCATAAATATGCTATATATAGACATTGCTTTTTTAAAAAAATAATTGCCTCCTTTTCTCTTTTCATTTGTTATTATAACTGGTGTTTGCTAAACTTTCTTTTTAGTAGACAAAAAAAAATTTGTATGATTGTTTTTAGGTAGATAAAAAATTTTAGTCTGTATTTTATGGTAGACAGTCCAAAGGGTGAAGCCACATCAAATTTCATATGAAAGCAAAAATGCTACATTTTTAAATGCGCCCTCTCCCAGAAGTCTGACACAGGGAGAGTGTTTTTCAACCTGTTAGCCACTTCTAAAGTGAGAACTGGCATTTTTCTTTCCTCAGAGCGTGTAAGAACTATGTGGATACCCGAAAAAAAATTGAAATTGTTCCTCAGAGAAGATGGCTTAGGAGAAAATAACCATGTGTACTTTTTACTACAAGAGCAAAAGAGGTAAGGTAGATATTATAATGGGAAAACATATGAACAATTCAATCTTATGCCATAAATTATCTATAAATAATAAATGATAAAATAAGTAATAAATTAAAACTAAAAATTTTTAGAAAGCTTTAGAGTGCTTACTATATGTCAGACATTATGCTAAATACATTATATGGAAGACCTTCTGAATCACAAAAACAGAAGGAAGTAAATGTCTTTTGAGAGTCATGCCATGCTTAAAAAGGCCAATGTTTGGACAGGCGCAGTGGCTCACACCTGTTATCCCAGCACTTTGGTAGGCCGAGGTGGGTGGATCACCTGAGGTCAGGAGTTCGAGACCAGCCTGGCCAACATGGTGAAGCCCTGTCTCTACTAAACATATAAAAATTAGCTGGCCACGGTGGCGGGCGCCTGTAATCCCTGCTGCTCAGAAGGAAGGCTGAAGCAGGAGAATTGCTCGAATTCGGGAGGCGGATGTTGCAGTGAGCTGAGATCGCGCCATTGCACTCCAGTCTGGGCGACGGAGTGAGACTCTATCTCCAAAAAAAATAAAAATAAATAACAATTAAAAGGCAATTTTTATACATTTGATGTTAAGATACCAACGAAAGACTCACTGTATACATGTGCACTCACACAAAACCACCTGTTGCACCCAGCTCAAGCAACAAAATTTAATAACAAAGGTTAGCGGAATCATTGATGCCTGCCAATTGTCAACAATGTCAATTGTGCATCAATTAATCTGAGCTATTCATGATGGATACAGAGAAAACCTGTAAATCCCACAATTGGTACCCTAGTTTTATATTTTTTCTTTAACTGCTCTGCACCTAGGTAAAAGATTAAGTTGAGTGTCCTGCAACAGTTAGCTATTAGGACATAATTATCTAATTAGACAAATTTAGTCAAACAAAATAAAGTTGAAAATTTATTGTAAACTAGTCATTTTTTCATACTAACATTTAAGATTTTATAAAATCTTAATTTTATAAATTTCTCAGCTGATCTGAGCAAATGCATATTGAAGATTTTGCTCATTCATGATTACAGCATGAAAACAACTTAATATGGTAATCTTACAAGTTTAAAATAATCAATTTATAAGAAAGTCTCAATGAAGGACGATGAAAAAACAGGTCAAATTTATGTAATGATTTCAAAATTTATTTGGGTATTCGAGTTTTTGAACATGAGTTTAAAATATTGATCCTTAAATGTCTTTTAGTGTGGATTTTGACTTTGGTAGAGTCCCCAATCACAAAAGTTTGTAACAAAATATGCATCTGAACAAATCTAGTAGAAAATTGTTAAAAATAACTTCACAGTAGTGTATATTAAGTAGTTTTAGTTTGGCAATGTGATACAGGAAGATAATTCTTGCAAATATTTCTTTTCTGAGGTACGTAGGGAAAAAGCACACTCACAGCATGTGTATTCCAGTTTGATAATAAATTCTACATATACACAGCATGTAGTCTTCATGAACATCCAAATATAAACCACCCAGCATGTGCCAAGTAAATTTGAGTGATTTCAAATATTTCATTTAAGGTGATATTTCTTGGCTTTTAGACACTTATTAATGCTATTGGATGCTAAACACTGATTGAGAGCAATTTAAAAATATTCATTAGCATGAAGGATATTGATACAAGTAGCAGCCAAGAAATGATCAATTCAGAGATAGCATATTAGAGATTGCAGACTCTTTGGGGGTATTGAGATTTATTGAGGGCCTAGATCTTACTTGATTTAGATGCATGAAATGAATGCAAGAAAATAGAATCTCCAGAAGGTTGTTATTTTATTTTTTGTGTGTAAATAATCTGAATCCAACTCTATAAGATATAGAAATTGCTGGAAAGACCAAGTCAAGAAATTGTTGAAAAATATAGGACAAAAATAAATACAATGGGAATAACTAGGAGAGAAAGAAGAAAAGGTAAGGCAACTTTATGACCCAGTGAAAATATGAATATGACGATTTATAGTGGAGATAAATTTAGACTCTAACCTAGAAAAAATATACCTCACAATGAATATCCAGGATTGCTTCATGCTGTGGGATTAGAAGATGAAAGAATGTACATTGGTCACCTGGTTTTCAGCTTTACCTTCCTCCTCATCACTCTAAAATCAATTTTAAAACTAAAATCTAACATAAAACCAATTGACTTTGTATTATTTTTCTAAACAATAAATTGACTGAAGATTTAGAAAACATATTGTGAAGCATTGCATATCCCTAGGAGTTGTGTCATGTAGATTTTTTTAGAGGTATGTTCAACCTTTTTTAACCAAATGGTAATGCAGTGTTCATACTTAAGAGAATAAATTTAAACTTTAATAAATGAGTAATCTTAATAGAAAGATTTCAATTCCATATATAAATGACTCTAAGCATGTTTATGAGTTTATGTTTTCATTCATAACTACAAAATTATTCAGATAAGGTTGAATAATAGTCCAAGACTTCCAGATTTTTGTCAAAAAAAAATTTCAATGATGTTATATATAAAAATTTATAATGTTTGCATTTTTACGTATTTTTGATAGAAATTGTATAAGTGAGAGTCTAACAATAGGAAAATATAACCCCTCTCATCTTGATGGCCAGAAGGATATTCTACTGCCTGTCATGCCACTTGGATAGAATTTAAGTGTCCCTTTCCATCTTTCCATCTAAATACACCTATACCACCATTGCATTCTTCTCTCATACAAATAGTGCTATAAAAATTATACAAAATTTCCAATACATAATGTCATCACTGATGATATATTTCTTCATTGTCTCCAGGAGCACCTTTCTGTAAAACACTCCAACAGTTGCATAGCTTCAAGACAAATTCTCTTTTCTATCATGGTACACCCAGAAAATCATGTTATTAATATGAGCATGGCTTCTCTGGCCGGAGTCATCCATCCATCCCTCACTTAAGTCCTACTTAGCTGCCCAAGATGTGAGGGGAATCATACTTTCAGTACATATTACCTATTGTGGACACACCACTAAGATTAGGAACCCTGCTACACAGATGTAGTAAATTCAACATAATTCAGTCCAAAAAGCTGGCTACTTTTATTCTCACCCAATATATTCCTGCTTTAGCATTTCCATATATTTAAATATATTTTTTCTTTCTCCCATTATACATTATAAAATACACCACCATCAGTCAATACAACACTATATTCAAGATTTGAAGTATTATACAGTGATATGGTTTGGCTGTGTCCCCACCCAAATCTCATCTTGAATTGTAGCTCCCACAATTCCCACGTGTTGTGGGAAACACCTAGTGGGAGGTAATTGACTCATGGGATGGGTCTTTCCCATGCTATTCTACTGATAGTGAATAAGTCTCATGAGATCTGATGGTTTTGTAAAGGGGAGTTTTCCTGCACAAGCTCTCTTCTCTTGTCTGCCACCATGCAAGACGTGCCTTTCACCTTCCACCATGATTGTGAGGCCTGCCCAGTCACATGGAACCATGAGTCAATTAAACGTCTTACTGTTGTAAATTGCCCAGTCTCAGGTATATCTTTATCAGCAGCATGAAAACGAACTAATACATACAGTTATAATTTTTATAATTACCATTATGTGGGGTGAGTTGCTATCTTCAGTTCTTAGGTCAGGATACTTTGGCTTAGGGTAGAAAAATACTTTCAGATACACAGCAAGTAAGTTGCAGGACAGGGATCAACCTCAAGGCCCTCTGAAGCCAGAACAATTTGTCTTTTTCCATTGTGCTAACAACTCCCTAAACACTGTAAAAATCCTATTCTTCTGTTACATGTTTTTATTTGTAGATGGTCTAGGTGTGAGAAGGCATTTTTAATAATTCTAACTCCTTCACTAAACAGTATATTGTGGTACACCATTCTTTAAGGCATCGCAAAAGACAGTTAATTATTATTTTTTTTAAATTTATTTATTATTATTATACTTTAAGTTGTAGGGTACATGTGCATAACGTGCAGGTTTGTTACATATGTATACTTGTGCCATGTTGGTGTGCTGCACCCATCAACTCGTCATTTACATCAGGTATAACTCCCAATGCAATCCCTCCCCCCTCTCCCCTCCCCATGATAGGCCCCGGTGTGTGATGTTCCCCTTCCTGAGTCCAAGTGATCTCATTGTTCAGTTCCCACCTATGAGTGAGAACATGCGGTGTTTGGTTTTCTGTTCTTGTGATAGTTTGCTAAGAATGGTGGTTTCCAGCTGCATCCATGTCCCTACAAAGGACACAAACTCATCCTTTTTGATGGCTGCATAGTATTCCATGGTGTATATGTGCCACATTTTCTTAATCCAATCTGTCACTGATGGACATTTGGGTTGATTCCAAGTCTTTGCTATTGTGAATAGTGCTGCAATAAACATACATGTGCATGTGTCTTTATAGCAGCATAATTTATAATCCTTTGGGTATATACCCAGTAATGGGATGGCTGGGTCATATGGTACATCTAGTTTTAGATCTTTGAGGAATCGCCATACTGTTTTCCATAATGGTTGAACTAGTTAACAATCCCACCAACAGTGTAAAAGTGTTCCTATTTCTCCACATCCTCTCCAGCACCTGTTGTTTCCTGACTTTTTAATGATCGCCATTCTAACTGGTGTGAGATGGTATCTCATTGTGGTTTTGATTTTCATTTCTCTGATGGCCAGTGATGATGAGCATTTTTTCATGTGTCTGTTGGCTGTATGAATGTCTTCTTTTGAGAAATGTCTGTTCATATCCTTTGCCCACTTTTTGATGGGGTTGTTTGTTTTTTTCTTGTAAATTTGTTTGAGTTCTTTGTAGGTTCTGGATATTAGCCCTTTGTCAGATGAGTAGATTGCAAAAATTTTCTCCCATTCTGTAGGTTGCCTGTTCACTCTGATGGTAGTTTCTTTTGCTGTGCAGAAGCTCTTTAGTTTAATTAGATCCCATTTGTCAATTTTGGCTTTTGCTGCTGTTGCTTTTGGTGCTTTAGACATGAAGTCTTTGCCCATGCCTATGTCCTGAATGGTATTACCTAGGTTTTCCTCTAGGATTTTTATGGTATTAGGTCTAACATTTAAGTCTCTAATCCATCTTGAATTAATTTTCGTATAAGGAGTAAGGAAAGGATCCAGTTTCAGCTTTCTACTTATGGCTAGCCAATTTTCCCAGCACCATGTATTAAATAGGGAATCCTTTCCAGTTAATTATTTTAAAACCTTTAAGAACAATGGCTGTGGACATAAAAAAAAATCCTCAGTAGAAACTGATTGCAAACTGTTTCCAAGCAAGGCGAGAATTTTGTAATCACTGTAATTATCATTGTAATTATTATTGGTGTTTTACAAACAAAATGAAGTTCTTTAATACCTTTTTCATTTTAAAGTACAATATTTCAAGTCTCTATTACTAAAGTCATCATTGCCAGTTTTCTGTTCTGGAAATTGGTTTTATTTTGGTTACTGTAATTTCTCTTGTTAAGATCTCTTTTCCTCAACAAACACAACAAAAACCTAAGGGCTTAGAGCACAACTTAACTTGTTGCTTCATGTCAAACAACACAGAAATAAAATTAACAGCATAAAATAAAATAAAATAAAATAAAATAAAATAAAATACTATTCCAGTGTTCAATTCAGAATAAATTATTTAAATATATTTTGGTAATATACTTATTTTAAAAAAGAACAATGATCTCAAAATTAGGATCCAATATTTTATTTCTTACTGTTTTACTTAACATCAAAATATAATAATATTTTCAAATTATTTGTAATGTTCTCATAATTATCAGCTTTAGTCTGACTATAAAATTTTATTTTTTATTTATATGTTTATATGCATCTTATAATTGACTTCGCCATATACTATTCTTGAGTTAGCTCAATATGATAACATTATGATCCTTTTTGTGGCTTTATCTTTGAATTATTTATTTTGTTACATTCCAATAAGTAAAATTATTAAACAAAAATTTTGGTAACTGTTAAGGTTCTTGCTATGAACTAGGAGAAATACAGATAATAATTCTTCATTCATTCATTTGCTCATTTATTGTTGAGTCCTTACTGTTTTGCTGGTTCTTTGTTCAGTGTTGGGAAAACAAGGACAGATAATACCTTATCCCTAAATTCACAGGGTTCCATTAAACAAGTATAAAAAAATCCATAAGAAGGAATGTAAGAAATATTGTCCTGAGAATCTTGGATTATGATTCAGGAGTAATATTTCCCACACAGATACATGTAAAGTAGGGAGGATGTGTTTGTTTGCCTGATAACATGATTTTGTTTTTGCAAATAGTTTTTAAGCCAATAAAACCTGATATAGAACATTGTGTTTTATTGTCACCTCCTCTTAAATTGTCAAGTACACTCTCTACCTTAGAACATAGGTCTCCTTGACTTAGTGGTACATTATAGCAGCTTTGATCTTACAATTATATGGCAAATATCATTTCCTTTCTCTTGCCAGGCAATACAATATTTGCAGGCTGAATTTTATAAGAGTTTTCAGTTTACTTTTTATTTTTCAGTTTTCCACCAATATAATAATCATGCTATTCTATATTAAAGTTAGAGATTGTAAAATACTAACACTAACATGCCCACCTTTGAAAATTGGAAGTCAATTTAATACCATCTTAAATTAGTTTAAATTATAAAATTATAATGCATGTTAAATATTAACACCATGTAAATAACAGCTTGTTGCACCTATTACTGTTGAAGAGTGACTGGTTTTCTTTACAAGCTTTTCTTTAAAGTGGGTCTGTCATGGGTCAATAGTTTAAATGTAGTTTATAAGCCATTTCAACCATAGCTTTGAAAGTATGTGATCTGAGACATTAAAAACATTCTTAAAGACTTGCATTACTTCACATTTTGTGCACAAAGCAATATTTATATTAATATCTTACATCATAATATGTTAACAGTGAACAATTTAAAACTACCTGAAATGTAATTGCACACCAAACAACTTTAGCATTTGCAGAGTAATACTGGAGTTATCGCAGATAAAGAAGGGATCAGAATTCAGGCCAAGCTGTCAAGAATAACTTACCATGGAAGGCAAATTTTAAATGTAAAGATTTTTTTTTTTTGCTTTATTTTTTGTTAAATAGTGACAGGGTTTCACTCTGTCACTCAGGCTGGAGTGTAGTGGAATGATCATAGCTCACTGCAGCCTTGAACTCCTGAGCTCAAGGGATCCTCTCACCTCAGCCTCTGAGTAACTGAGACTATGGGGGCATGCCACCATGCCTAGCTTTTTTTTTTTTTTTTTTTTTTTTTTTTTAAATTTTTTTACGTCTATTTTTGCAGAGGCAGGGTCTCACTATGTTGCCCAGGTTGGTCTTCAACTCCTGGACTCAAGCAATCCTCCTGCCTTTGCCTGCCACAGTATTAGGATGATAGGCATGAACCACCACCTGGCCTAAAGTTTAAGGAGAGGAAGAAATGAATGAGAGTAAAGAGAATCATTATCAGCTGCGAGAGCACATTGTTATTAGAAGTGATCATTTAATGCAGTAAAATTGTAGTTTATTTTTAACTTAACTTGTACTATAAAAATTAAACAAAGTTACACTACTGTGAAAATCTATAATATGATTAAAGAAACTTTTGGACATTTAAAGTTCTGGTACAGCCTGGTTTTCCTTCCAAATTGGCATAGTGACTTATACCAGGAGAAATGTGGCCATGTTTTTAAATAGCCTCCTAATGTTGAACTGACCCCTGATATTGAACGTTCCATGTTTCCTTTCAATGAGAAGGAAGGTTTGTGCATTTTCAAAAACTGACAATTGTCAAAAAAAAGGAGCCAAAGAATAGTTATTCTCTAAACCTTAAAAGTGACTTTTGTGTGGCATGCAGCAAAACAGGGTGAGCATTTACCTTGTGGAACATTTCAGTTTTCCAGGACAAAGCTGTATTATAAAGTAGCTAAAAATTTATAGAAATTCAGGAAAGTTAAAATCCATATGCACTCTTAGAAGAGACATTTTATTATAACAAGAAAAATGTGTTGATCTAGAGTGAAGTGATTAGGCCATTTGTCAAATAGAGTTACTGTTTCTGATAACATTTACAGGTCATACATACTTTTCAAATCTCAACAGAAGTAAGCTTGCTTAAATGGAACTTACCCACCTGAATTTATGAGATTGATTGTTAGGAGAAAAGGTTGAAGCATACTGTAAAACATTTTAAAGCTTTACATTTATTAAGAAAAAGATAAGTGTGAAATTACAAAGTTAGAAAAATACTTTCATTAAATAGCTTTAAATATAAAGATAGTAATTTACTGAGTTTTCATTATTAGTTTTTAATTATTGAGTGTTAATTGTTAATTATTAACTTATTGAGTGTTCACAGCCAGGCACTGTGCTATGGGTTCATGCGTGACTTATCTCATTGTGAAAATAATACTGTAGCATAAGAATTAATATTATTCCTAGTCAGATGAGGAAAATAAGTCAAATAGGGCTATTCAAATTGCTGAAAGTCTTGCCACCCTTTAAAACAGGTGCATTTTAAATTTTCATAATTTTTAAGGAGAAATTTGCATTCTATAAAATTATTAAATCTAAAATAAGCAAACAAACTACTCTTTATTAACTTTTGTAGTGTTTTTGTGAAACTCTCACTGTTCACAATAGGACATTCTCTTTCAATGTCATTAAACCAAAAATTTAAATTTTATGATTTCTTAGAGAATTTTTAATGTTTATGTGTCTAACCTGGTCATGCACTTTTAATGTTATTGGACATCTATTTGCTTTACCACACACATGCAATTTTAAAAATAAAACATCTCTCTATATTTCCCTACTTAATAGCAATCAATAATAACCCTTCTTGGAGAGTTTTTTTTTTCTATGAAAAAAATAAAAGTGATTAAATGGTAAAAATAATGAATATAATAGCTAAATCTATATAGCATTCACTTATTTGCAGATACTGTGTTAAGATATATTCACACATTATCTAATTTAATTTTCTATCAACCTTCAAATGTTTGTATTGTTACTCAAAGTTCATTGGTGAGGATATTTAAAGATTAAGTAGCTTAATATTTAACAAAAAACGCAAAAAACACACTCCAGTAAATGGCCGAACTAATTCTGTAAACCTGGTCTTTGTTATAACAACTGTTTGTTCTTAATCACTCTATGTTAATTCTCTAAGGAAGGGTGTCCAGTAAGAACAACCCCTTATTTATGGAAACATAATACTGTTGCCTTTTCATGTATGCAAGTTACGGTAGTGATTGTGAATCTAAATAATAAGTTTAGAAATCTTTTTTGAGAGATCAAAATTTATTTACTTGCTAAGAAGTTGGTTACTAAAAATAGTTTTATTCTCTTCCTGTTATATGAATTTAGACTAACATTGTTTTAAACAATATACTTGCAAAATAGGATAATTTAATGTAAGTTTAGTTCTGAATATCTGCTTGAAGGTTTGAATACATCTGCAATATATTATACATCTCGAGTTGTTTGTTTCTTGTAATTCATACACCATTTTTCCCAGACACATATAAAATAGATTCTAAAGAAAAATAAAACTGTATATACATTTTTAAAAATTTAAAGGTCATAATGCATCTTTGTGACTCTAGTTATCTAGAATATATTGTAGTGACTTTTATTAGCTAAGTATTTTAAATTTCTATTTCATCTCAGTGACTTATAATTTGGTGTCAGTAGAAAAATTCACTCACTGACACTAAATTCCAAATATTTTTTGTAGGTATCTTTTTTTAAAAAAGAATTTAACGATTGATAATTATTAATAATTTAAGAATTAATTAAAAAGGAATTACTTTCATATAAAATTCTGAAGAGAATAGTCAAGTGTTTAATTGAGTATTTGTTTTCTATTAAAAGATAGAGAAAAGTCTTAGTATTTTAAAGAAATCATTTCTGTAAGAAAAGGGTAAAAACTAGATGAGTTTGATTATTTTAATTAGTGTGGTACAGTGTTGTGAAAATCAGAAGAATAAATGGATTGACGTTCTTCTGAATCTACAAACTATTAATTACAAGTAATAGCTTGGAAAATGTTATACCATTATTTATTCCATTTTTTTTTTATAATTGTCTCATGTGCTGGTAATGAAAATCAGCAAGCCATTTCAACATTAATATCATGACAATTTGGGGCTGAAACAGGGACTTTAAATTGACTCATTTTCAAAGAATGTGTAATTTGGCACCTTTTAACTTGTTTGAGAGAGAATTAGCTTGAAAACTTCTATGACCAGATTTAAAACATAGACTATTCTAATAAGAAAGATCTAATTTTGTAAAGATTGACAATGCAAGAATGTACTATAAATAAGTTATAAATTATGAGAAATTGTCTAAAATTCATTATTATGATAACTTTATGTTGAAAATAAAAAAAAATAAAGATTGTATTAAATATGTTAGAATTTAGAATGCATTACTTTTTACTAAATAAACTTCAACCAAATTAGCACTAATTTAACTGATTGGAACTGGCTGAAAAATTATGTTGATTCTTAGGTCTGGTTAAAGCTTGCCTTACTAAATATGACAAAATGTTAAGCAATATAAAATGACAACTATATTTCTTATTATCTCCTCTTAATAGTGTTACATCTTTTGAAAAGTAATAAGATGATTTACATTATACGATTACACAGTTGACTAAACACTTCTTGTTTTAGGTACTTATTATTGTACCTAAAACATGGATTCATCTAGAAAACTTCAGTTTATTAACTACTAAGTTGCAGATATTTACACCTGTCACATAGCAGACATGCAATAATGATTTAAATGAATGTATTTGACAAAGACAAATGTGTTACCAAAAGCATTTTTACAACTGTGGTTTTCAGTCAAAAATGTACATTAGAACCATGAGGTGAGCTTGCAAAAACTACATTCAAGCTCTATCCCAAGAGTGTTAGGTTTAAATGCTCTGGCATGGGGCTGTGACATTAGCATGACACGGAGTGTCTTACCTCAAAGCATTAATGATGTAATTGGAGACATTCTCAATTTATTTCAAGTATCTTACTTCCCATACTTTTGGGTTACAATTATGAAATTAATCAGCAGTGTTCATCAAATATTTCTAGTTCTTACCTCAGAGGTGTATGGTGCATTGTACTCCATGGCCACCTGTAGAAGTTATTTTTGGTAATGTGATTTTCCTTGGCCAATAAAATGTTAATGGGACCAAAATACCTAACTTCTGGACAGAAATGTTAAGAATCAGAACACAGCTTATCACATTCTGTTATTCCCTACTTTGTTTATTTAAGGATTGCATTTTGACACAGAGCCCTCTTTAATCTAGGCCTTTTTTAAAAAATTTATTTATTATTATTATACTTTAAGTTCTAGGGTACATGTGCATAACGTGCAGGTTTGTTACATATGTATACTTGTGCCATGTTGCTGTGCTGCACCCATCAACTCGTCAGCACCCATCAACTCGTCATTTACATCAGGTATAACTCCCAATGCAATCCCCCCCCCCCCCCTCCCCATGATAGGCCCCGGTGTGTGATGTTCCCCTTCCTGAGTCCAAGTGATCTCATTGTTCAGTTCCCACCTATGAGTGAGAACATGCGGTGTTTGGTTTTCTGTTCTTGTGATAGTTTGCTAAGAATGATAGTTTCCAGCTGCATCCATGTCCCTACAAAGGACACAAACTCATCCTTTTTGATGGCTGCATAGTATTCCATGGTGTATATGTGCCACATTTTCTTAATCCAATCTGTCACTGATGGACATTTGGGTTGATTCCAAGTCTTTGCTATTGTGAATAGTGCCGCAATAAACATACGTGTGCATGTGTCTTTATAGCAGCATGATTTATAATCCTTTGGGTATATACCCAGTAATGGGATGGCTGGGTCATATGGTACATCTAGTTCTAGATCCTTGAGGAATCGCCATACTGTTTTCCATAATGGTTGAACTAGTTTACAATCCCACCAACAGTGTAAAAGTGTTCCTATTTCTCCACATCCTCTCCAGCATCTGTTGTTTCCTGACTTTTTAATGATCGCCATTCTAACTGGTGTGAGATGGTATCTCATTGTGGTTTTGATTTGCATTTCTCTGATGGCCAGTGATGATGAGCATTTTTTCATGTGTCTGTTGGCTGTATGAATGTCTTCTTTTGAGAAATGTCTGTTCATATCCTTTGCCCACTTTTTGATGGAGTTCGGCCTCTTAAGTGAGGAGATTAGCCTGCTGTCACTTTCTCACTTGTGTGAACAAGAAATAATTATACTGAGACACTTTGTTACTGCAACATAGCCTAGAATACTCTGACTGATAACATTTATAAAACTCAACTCCTAAATAAAGATAAGCAATAAATAATTTTGTAAAAAAGAAGAATATATCTGATTGGTTTTATGGAGAAAAATATCATGGGGCTGATCCTCAAGTAGACCAGGGTCATAAACACAGTTTACAGTACCTCCCTACTGAACAATTGAAATACACAATTAGTGCATGCATGGTGATGAATTAAATTATAATTGCTATAATAATTACAGCTGAAAAAATAAGTTAAAGCATGTACCCTCTATCTACAGACCATAATAATTTCAAAACGTATTATTTTCTTATTACTTAACTGTTCAATAATGTTGTCTAATTATTCCTTTAATCCAAGTGCTTACTTTGATGTATAAACAGCATAAATTTTCACATGCACTTTTACAGTGTGCTGTGGCCTCCTTAATACTTGTTGTCTGAAAGGTCCTTTCCCTTAGCAGAAATATTGATGTTTACAAACAGACACAGAATCATCTTTCTTCTGCAGTATAAAATTCATGCCATAATTTACTTGACAATCTTATAAAAATCTCAATTTCTTCTTAATGCATTTTTGATTAAGTACTATTGCTTCCGATATTTGTCCAACTGATTAACATATTATTAAGCTCCTTAATACCTTAAAAGCTTTATTTATAAGGGGTGCTAAATAGACATTCTGCAGAAAAAAGGACACAGTTAAAATTATGCAACATAATGTGAAGGAATAAACAAAAATGAAATCATTAGAATCACTATACTTAGGAGGCAATTGGTGAAACATATATTTTAACTTAACGTAGCCTCCTAAAACTGTAGTGCTTACATCAGTGATAGGTGTCTGTATGTGCAACACAAGAGAATAACATTCACAGGAGTGACAACTAGATGAGCTTCTACAGATTATAGGCTGTGTCATAGATGATACAGAAAACATGTAATTTATTCCATTCTTTTCCCACCAAGCTATGCCACTAGACAGCAAGTGTATGTTAAGTGCCTTATTACCAGAATAACTCTAAATTTACTTTAATTGATTTGGAAGCAAAGCTAATCACTTAGTAACCTAACATGGACATATTTGTATCTATTAGTTATAACTTATGCCACACCTCTCAAATTATTGCAACCCACCACCAATAAACAGGGAATTAAAAAGGCAAATAGTAGAACAATAAAATTAAAAAATCAAAAAGAACAACTGCAGACATGTAGGACTTCTTTCTTTTAAGCTGCTTTAGTACGGTGAAGGCGCCCATACTTTCATTTCCTCGGAAGTTTTCTTTGCGTTCCTAAAACAAACTAAATTCCCGTTTGCCAACACTCTGCTTTATTTTCTAAACTGAGATTATTTTAATGATGTAAATATTCTGAAATATATAGAAGTACTCTTTGAGTAACATCTCTCTCTTTTATGATATTACTTTTTTTTGGTAATACAAAGCAACTTGATTGGGAAAAATGCTATCTTTATTTAGAGGTAGCATGTGTAAACCAGCTCTACTGAAAATTCGTTTTTTATTACTCTTAAAACATAATCAGTAAAAAGAGATAGAAAAGGAAACAAACATAAAAAGGCAATTGGACAGTGTGAAATTTGCATTATCTGCAAAAGTGTATAGTATCTATGTTCTTATAAGCTCTCTCTATATTTTAAATGTTTAGGGATAAGAAATACACTAGATTAAACACAGATATTTCCACTGATTCTGTTTTCCCATCTTCTTATTCAATTTTTATAGTGGTAGCTTACTTTAAGTAATAAAAAAAACATAGTCATTAATAATAGATGTTCAAATGATTTTTCTCTTCTTATTGATGTTAACAGCCTCTAGTAAATAAAATACAGATTTTTAAAGACATTTGAACTTGATTTTAAAACGTTGTCTACATGAATTCATAAATTATAGAAATTAATTCTGGGACCACACAGTATTGGTATCTTGATGTTTAATTTAAAGAAATATTTACTCAAGTACAACATAGTATAAAACGTTTATTCATTCTCTAATGACCTTAAAGATCATTCTGGTCATTCTCTAATGACCTTAAAGATGCTGACTTTAAGGATTCTCTAAAATGACCTTAAAGATGCTGACTAAAGAATAATATACACTTATGCTAGTTCAGAATTCAGTATTTCTTATTTGGAGAAGAAAATATAATGGAAATTTAATATTATAATTTTTCATACTCTTACTAGTGGCTTAAATTAGCAACCTGATTTTAAAAGGTATTTACTTTTTTTTTTGAGACAGGGTCTCACTCTGTCACCCAGGCTTGACTACAGTGGAATGATCCTAACTCACTGCAGCCTCAATCTCCTGGGACTCAAGGAATCCTCCCTGCTCAGCCTCCTGAATAGGTGGGACTACAGACCTCCAACACTATGACTGACTAATTTTTGTATTTTTGTGGAGGAGTCTTACCATGTTGGCCAAGCTGGTCTCAAACTCCTGGGCTCAAGTAATCCTCCCACCTTGGTCTTCCAAAGTGTTGAGATTATATGTGTGAGCCACAATGCCTGGCCTATTTCTGACATGTACATAAATATTATTTCTAATTTATATTATATTAACTTGAGAGCATCCGTTTTTCAATAAATAGTAATAGAAAAGAGTGACATCAACTTGCAAATTAAAGATTAAATGTAGAGAGAGATAATATGTATTGCTCTTCCCTGTCCAAATTTTAGGTGGTAAAGTTTTTTATTTGATGATTAAAACTGAGATAAGACTTGATTTTATAGTTTCCATAATGTAAAAATTTTATTTTTCAAATATCTACTTTTTCACAAGTAATGAACCTTTTAAGATGATGATCAGAAAGTATTACTAAAGTATTACTAAAATAATTTAATGGCACAGAAATACAATAATCCTTAATAAGTTTAAAATAGCCACTTTCTCATGTAAGATAGCGTATATCAGTGTGGTGGACTTAATACAAATACACAGAATAATATAATCATAATAATGAATTCCAATCCACTATCATTTAGCATGGAATTGGAATAAAATGCTTGCCAGGTAACTCTATTTTCCCCTCAGCATAAATTCATGCATCACAATGTCATGATATTTATATTGCAATTTTGCCTACACTTTGTGCAAAGCAAGATTTTACATGATATCAATCCATCAAGATTCAATATCATTATGTAATGTCAGCTTAAAGTTCCTGAACATAATTTTAAAACTATACACTCCCTCTGAGCAGTAGTACAAAACAGAGAAAATCTCAAATGGCATGTAAGCTATTGATTGATATTACAATAAAGAAAACAAGGCTTTCTTTATTGGTATATAAAATATCAATGAATAGAATTGCGGAGCGGAATTGTGTCAAAGTAACAGGTAGCTATACATTTGCTAAAAGTAATATATTTGCGGAAAACATAATACAGTTTTTAAAACTGTTGTAAGATATATCTCACCATTACTGCAACAAGCACCCATGACAAAAATTGTCTTACTCTCCAGACAGAAGAGAAAGGTCAATTCCAGACCACAGGACTTCCATGTTATAAGCAAAAGGAAATTAAATTTGTTACAAAAGGAAAATATTTTAAATAAAATGATGATTAAAATAATGAAAAGAAAACATTCTGCTTTTATATAGTAACTATATTTCCCCAAATAATTAAATTGATAAATGCTTCTGAAAGCTATTTACCTGGTTTTAAGGACTGCACAGGTAAAACAATGACAGATCATCACACGATTGCAGAATGAGGCAAAATGTGTCCAAATCCTTTGCTATTTCTAATGATTTGATGCTTTCCAGGACTTGGACATAGGCATTAGCTAGTAAACCTAAGGATTTGTGTATAAAAATATTGAATTAAAAAATTAAAGAACTGTATTCATATTATTAAGAATAAGCTATAATTACAAAAACCTTTAACAATATATTTTGGCATAAAACAAATGATCTATTTTGCAGACGAAACAACAAACAAGGGAGAAATTTTTTTATTCTTAATTTTATTTCATTATTATGTTGTTAAAGTTTTTCCTTAGACTTTGTTTTACAGTAATCTAATGAATGAGTTTAGTCATCTTCTCAAGTAACACAAACATGAGCTGGGTATGATGGTTCATGCCTGCAATCCCAGCAATTTGGTAGACTGAGGCAGGAGAATCACTTAAACCCAGGCGCCCAGGAGTTGAAGACCAGCCTGGACAACATAGCAAGAACCCTTCTCTTAAAACAAACAAACTGAAAAACACATGAAGCCAAATCACTTTGAAGTTAAATACTGTATTATGTAAACCATTATTTTTAAACAAAACTTAACTTTGAAAAAACTGAGCCGGGCGCGGTGGCTCAAGCCTGTAATCCCAGCACTTTGGGAGGCCGAGACAGGCGGATCACTAGGTCAGGAGATCGAGACCATCCTGGCTAACACAGTGAAACCCCGTCTCTACTAAAAGATACAAAAAACTAGCCGGGCGAGGTGGCGGGCGCCTGTAGTCCCAGCTACTCGGGAGGCTGAGGCAGGAGAATGGCGTGAACCCGGGAGGCGGAGCTTGCAGTGAGTTGAGATCCGGCCACTGCACTCCAGCCCGGGCGACAGAGCGAGACTCCGTCTCAAAAAAAAAAAAAAAAAAAAAAAAAGAAGAAAAAAACTGAGATTGTTCTGTGGTGGTTGTCTACTCAAAGGCAGATAGGTGGGGCTACTGACTATTATCTCTTAATGCTCTTTATACAAACAGAATAACCTTCCTTGCTTTCCCTGAGAAATAAAAGTAAACAATTCAGTTAGACAATGACTGTCATTAACATAAGTATATCTGTATCATATGTGGAAATTTCTGATGCAACCTTGAAGATGTTACAAGCTTAACGAAGAGGTTAAACGGTGGATCTAATGACTCAAAAATCAAATGAAATGATGTCAGAATGCCCTGAAATATGATCCACTGCATTGGGCTCAAATGTTTCTTCACAGTCCCTACCTGAGATTCCAATCAAATGACAATTTCTAGGGAAAACACCCATCTGATTGTCTTCGGTTTTTTAATGCTTAGTTTAGTGTCTATAGTTGCACTTGATTGTTTCTGACAGTGGTGCAGCCAATGCAGCCAAATGCATACAAAAAAGGGGCAGAAGAAACAAGAAGCAGACGATGTGTGAGAAGAAATGGTTTTAGACAGCCTGAATTCAATTCTGAATTCAGAAACTCTGAATACACTAAAAATACTTCTGTCTAGATCTGGATATGGCACTCAGAAAGATTGGCAAGCAAGGGATTAGAATGGAAGAGATAATGAGAAGAATTATGGCAATGCTATTTTGACTATAAATTCTCATTAATTGACACAGTTACCAACATTCCACTACTGTGTCCTACGTGGTATGTTTTAATGGATGTTTTCCAGTAGTTCGTTCTGACTCCAGGAAAATCAAATAGATAGTAAAATGTTGCTTCTGTGCTCTCCCTTTCTGCTTCCCAAGGGAGAATATAATTTTGAATGATGTGGAACTGATCTTCACCCTGCAGGTGAGTCCGCTGGAGTGATTATAAATTCCATTTATAATATTCAAACTGCTAGAGGAGTTTTATAGATTATGGTTGTGGATAGAATTTACTGTCCAGAGAATGTTCCCTTTAATTTAGTGACCCAACTGGCCTCTAATTTATTTCTTGAAGCCTCTACCAGAATAAAATCTTTTTTTTTTTTCTTAAACAAAAGAACTTGTGGGTGTTTTTCTTATTACATTTAAAATATTTGATTCAAAGGTCAGTGTTTTTATAGATATGGTATTACAGTAGAATTATTTAGCTTGTCACAAAGTGCATTTAAAGCAAATGATTAAGAGAAATCGTTATACGCTTACAGGTCTTTGCTGACATACCATTAATTGTATGCCAAATTTAATTTATTCTTTACGCTATTTTTCAAGACTATCAATATTAAACCTCAAGTATGTCTTTTTCACCAAGAAAATATTAGAAGTCATTTGTTTTGTGGACTCTGTGTATCACTGAGGGAGATATTTTACTGCCTTCCAAATTCTTCCTTAAAGAAAAGGGACTTTGGTACAACTTAGAGATTCTCACAATATCCTGGCACTGTCAGCCTATAAACCAACCATCAACCACCTTGAGGCACAGAAATGGACTTAAACTAAACCCAGTCAGGAGGCACTTATGTTGACATATCTTTGTCCATAGACTGGTGTAACAATTTAGAGAGTAAATAAATGGAGTATAGGCTTAGTTTCTATACCCCAGTGGGAAGAATTTTAGATAAATTCAGACCCTTCCTTATAAAAAGTTCTACTCCATATGCCTTATTGGAAACTTCAGTGGTCTTGAAGTGTTTTCCACTAAAGAAGTGAAATGGTGCTGAGAAGAGTGTTGGTTAGTTAAAATTAATCCCTACGTTTGATCCAACTGAGAATTCGAAAGACATAAGAATTTCAAGTTTTCAATACTTCAGCATAAAGTATCAGAATCATAGTAACTCTGACTTACTTTGAATTATTTATCATAAACTCTTACTGATCAGGATTTGATCAAATTATTCCCTTAAGCACTTACAAAGCCCAAAAGCTTTCCTACCTCAATTATACCACTTGATATTAAGACGTAGTCAACTAGGACATTAATTTTTTCAAAATGTAATTTTTAAAATTTAGGAACTATCAGAGCAACAGAATATTACCCAGTGGCAATAATAAATATTTCTATCCTAATTTTTTAAGAATCGGAGTTACAACAAAAAGAAAAGAGGTTCTACCATCTAATAGTAGCACAGCTACAAATTAATATATTGGTCAAAATGAAATTGACACTAGGCATTTTCTAAATTATGACTTTTAACAAATACTCTTTTCAGATTTAAAGTCATCTTTTTTCATTCTTAAGAATTATAGTTTTTCTGATAAATCAGTCAATGACTGAGATATTGATATTTTAAATTCCTATTTAAAAGGTAGTTGGATTGTTCTCTGAAACTGGGCCTTACCTTCAAAGGGGTATTCAAAAATTCTCTCTCTCTCATGATAGTTTTAGGAAGTTCTAAGCCTTACCTATTAAACATTGTTGTCTATTGCACCACAGCTTCTATCTCTGAATATTTTTTAAGCCATACATCTTAGGTTAATGACTTAGTCTAGTTCACTTCCTAGGAGACTAGAAAAAGAGTTTTATTTTATTTAATATAAGAAGGAAACCCAAATTTTTGGAGTCTTTTTTGTAGCTTCAAAGTCTTTCTGCAGATACTATTTTCTTTAGTTTTTGGTATGAGACTTTAAAAATAAATACTTTTTATAAAAGACATCATTGTGGATATTAAGAAATCAAAGGTATGAATTCTATTATCAAGAGGGAGTATAAAATGTACATACAAAAAACACTAGAAATACAACTTACTGGACAGGCACGGCGGCTCATGCCTGTAATCCCAGCACTTTGGGAGGCTGAGGCGGGCAGATCACAAGGTCAGGAGTTCGAGACTAACCTGGCCAACATGGTGAAACCACATCTCTACTAAAAATACAAAAAAAATATAGCTGGGTGTGGTGGTGCGTGCCTGTAATCTCAGCTACTCGGGGGGCTGAAGCAGGAGAATCGATTGAACCCAGGAGCAGAGGTTGCAGTGAGCCAAGATTGGACCATTACAATCCAGCCAGGGCAACAGAGCCAGACTCAGTCTCGGGGAAAGAAAGAAAGAAAGAAAGAGAGAAAGAGAGAAAGAGAGAAAGAATGAAGGGAGGGAGGGAGAGAGGGAAGGGAAGGGAAGGGAAGGGAAGGGAAGGGAAAGGGAAGGGAAGGGAAGGGAAGGGAAGGGAAGGGAAGGGAAGGGAAGGGAAAAGAAAGGGAAAGAGGAAGGAAGGAAGGAAGGAAGGAAGGAAGGAAGGAAGGGAGACAATTTACTATTCTAAACACTTAGAAAGCACTTTACATTTTTGTAAATGTAAAATGTGTTTTCTAAACACGTAGAAAACATTTTACATACTACAACTTCAGAAAGATAAGCATGACAACTTCAGAATAACTAAAAAATTCTGAAGTTCACTTCATTTATTCTGTCCCTGGAAGAAGTCAGTTAGTCTGTAAGAAGTGTTGTTACCTAATAAGTTATTATAGTATCAGCATTATTTAATAAGCGAGATATTCTAAAACTCCCTGATAGAGTACAAAAATATAGTTAGATAGAATGAATAAGATCTAGAATGTGATTGCACAACCCGGAGTGGGGGCTCACACCTATAATCCCAGCACTTTGGAAGGCCAAGGTGGGAGGATCACTTGAGCCTATGAGTTTGAGACCAGCCTGGGCAATATGGTGAGACCTTGTCTCTACAAAAAATATACATAAATAGCTGGGCATAGTGGTGGATGTCTATAGTCCCAGCTACTTGGGAGACTGAGGTAGGAGGATTGCTTGAGCTCGGAAGTCGAGGCTGCAATGAACTGAGATCACGCCAATGCACTCCAGCCTGGGAAACAGAGTGAGATCCTGTCTCAAACAAACAACAAAAAAGATAGCACAAAGGGTGATTACAGTCAACAACAATTTATTTTACATTTTAAAAATACTGGAAGAATATAACTGGAATGTTTGTAACACACACACAAAAAATGATAAATGCTTGAAGTGACGGACACCCCATTTACCCTGAAGTGCTTATTACACATTGTATGTGTATAACAACATATCTCACGTGCCGCATAAAATATACATGTATATACTTATAAAATTTTTAAAGAAATAAATGTGTTTAAATTTATGTTTTTATCAACTGTATCTAATAAACACGATTAAAAAACAAAAAAACTCCCTAAGCCTATGAACTGCAATGAACCCCAATTCTCCTACAAATGTAAGTCTGCCTGCAAAGTGTTACTGAATCATTACAAAAGATTTATTTCCAGTAACATCCCAAACTAAATTCAATGTCTATTGACTCATACGTTTCCTCTTCTTGTTACTCATCTTAAGACTCAACACTGTCATCTAATAGGTGGCTGAGCTAAAAACCTGACAGATAAATCCTGGGCTTCATTTTTTGCATCCCTCCAGTCTCATAAAATCAGTCACATTACAATGTTTCCACTTCTTGGCCACTTCATCTCCATGCCCACTGTCATTTTTTATTCAGCTCTTCATGACTTTTCATCATAATTATGAAACGGTATGTAACATGTCCTTCCGATTCTGAGCATGCCCTCGTCTAATGTACTTCCAAAAGTGTTTTCTGAGAACAGACATTTCATCATGTCATTCCCAGAGTATGATGCTTTTTGAGACTTTCAGGAACACATAGCTTTCAGGAAAGAGTTCATTTGACAAGTATTTGTTGGTACCTGCTATATTTCGTAAAATGTATTTAGTAAAATAGAAAACCCATGCATATACATACCTGTAATAAAGATGTAAGTAAATGTATCTCATAGTATAAAGTCAGGAATTCCAGAAATTTAAAGAAGAGAGAAATTATTTTCTTCAGGAATTATTGTTATGCGGGAAAATCAATCT